>NW_019722980.1:343227-374430 GCF_002891405.2 Cryptotermes secundus
TTTTAAACCCCGACATTTTGCTAACGCACTTGAAGATCTATATTAAGAAACTGATACTTACTTTCACAATGCACTCTCACACTGAGATGGTACCGTTAAATAACCTGGGGCGGTGTATTTGTCCTTGAAACTTTCCAAAAATTCTTGCATTCTTTCACCCCCACCCTAGAACATTGTGTTCGCATAACGGGACGAAATAATGCAGAGCTCGGTTCACACTAGTGCGAAAATAGTGTTAAACTCACCATGTGAAACAAAAGTGAATGAATATTAAACAACATATAAACTTAAAAAAAAAAGCCCCGGTTAAGCCGCAAACCGGTTAATCCGCCCCCGGATAATCGAGAGTTGACTGTATATATATGAGAAAATGAAAAGGTTACACTTTCTTACAGAGTCTAGTGAGCACACTCAAGCTCAGAAGTCAAAAAGTCCTTGAAAATCTAACAGCCAGACAAGTAATTTGGCTGCCAGAGAAAGGTGGGTAAGTATATTCTGGTGCCATGCTGTGGCTGTCATCTCATCTCAGCTCAGCACATTCCTTCCTGTTGTACAGTTTGTACTGAATAGCCACAGACCAATAATAAGACAATGGCAAAAAATAAATCAAATGTAAAAGACAAATTGTTGTATCTTATCACATTTGTAGAATATAGTATCTTTGAATATTGTCCACAATTTTCTTGTTGCTGTAAATAATTGAATGAGATTACCAGAACTGCAAAACATTGAGTGAGATTACTAGAACTCCAAAACATCAACTCTTAAACGCTGAGAAGGAAGTTAGCCACTAGTCTGCTGCTGGTTGCTTTGGATTACTTTCAATTTCTGACAATAGAGGCAGTATAGTCCTCCAAAACATATAATGTGAAGTGGGACAATTAATTACCTGTTCACAGAATTCAAGAAAGTGTTTGGTTCAGGTAAGAGAGAAATACTTACAGTGTTCTCGCTGAATTCAATATAACCATAAAACCAGTTGAATTAATTAAAATGTGTTGAAATGAACTCCAGTGAAGTCCATACAGGAAGGTTAAAGTAAGTAAGAGGAATTGGTACCGAATGGGCAATGTAGCATGCAGTTCCAGGTTGAAAGAAATGCACGCAATTATGATGTGAGGGCATTCTTGTCATTTATGTATTAATTTCACATTTTAAATTCGGAATTATATTATAAAACAGATCACAGAAATTGTAGTCATAAAAGAGGTTGGCATTTCCACCTCGAACAGAGATATCAAATGATAAGGAATGTAAGTTCTTTTATTTTAATTGTAAGTAAAACATTTAATAAAAATACTACCAAAATTTTCATTTCTAGTGTTCTCATGAACACAATATTCAATTATTGATATGGAATTATTGTTCTTATAAAAAAACAACACTAAAAGCGGATTTTTTATTAGTTTGTATGTCTTGTTGCCTGTTTTTTGACACGATCATCTTTAAAAGAAGTTCCATGGCACTGCCCCAGACCACTTTTTTTCTCAGCTACAGCACTAGGAACACAAGACTTCAGGTCTTTGCTGAAGATATTACTTTAATGGACAGAAATATAAATACCATAAAACTTTGATAAAATGCCTTAATGTTGATATAATATGTTGATGTGTGCTAATCAGACAAAATCATAATATAGAGACAACTAATAAATTCTTTGGAAACATGGCAAAGTTTAATTACCTCAGTAAAGGTATCCCTGTAACAGGCCATGGAGGCCCATAAGATTGTGAGATGTTGAGCTTCCCTCATTTTCTAGACAATCGGCTCATAGATAGCAGCAAGGTTGTCAGCCCTACATGCCAGCTGCCCTTTACCCCTGAAGAATATTCCAAGAATTTTCCTGGTACTCATTTCTGTTACAGGCTGAGTCAAACCCAGGGCCATAGTGCAGCTGGAAGGATTAGGTCAATTGAAAAAAGTCCAATTACTTCATCAGGACTTGAACTCATGACCTTCCGGCTTGTAGCATAGTGCCTCAACCAACTACGCTACTGCGTGCCACCTTAATTACCTCAGTAACAAGTCAAAGCTACATTTATGAAGAAATTAAAGACAGATTAACTGTGGGGTATGGATCCCACAAACCACAGTCGCTCATCAAAACTACATACTTACTTACTTACTCATGGAGCTGAGCCCTTCTGGAGGAGCCGCCAATTTTGCAGCTACTCAAGAATTTCCCAGCATTTTATGGAACCCAAAGGTTCATCACCGTGTTCACAAGAGCCCTCCACTGGTCCCTATCCTGAGCCGGATATATCCAAATCAAAACTACATTCATGAAGATATTAAGGACATGAGGTATGGTTCCTACAACCCAGTTTAGAGGGTTAAGTAGTAGTAGTAGTAGTAGTAGTAGTACCTTTATCTCTGGGACCACGGTTTCAAACATAGCGCCCATATAAAGACCTTCTGTCTTATTTTATCTCTTACGTACTATCCGTGCCCGTATCAGAACAAAAATCCGTGCACCGCATTTCTGCCGGTATGGGCTGGCTGAAGTATTCGTGTAGGGTTCAGAAAGTTAGGTTGCTACGGGACTGAAGCTGTAAGGGACTGGGAAATTTTAAATGATTAGCTGTGCAATTAAAGTGTCATAAGATCAACGAAACATTCGAATATAGGAAATAAAAGAAATTACGTGTAACTTCACCATGTTTGTAGGAATTTTTTATTTACAATCTTGGCAATAATTGAGCATCTTCTGCTGTCAGAAAGGTGCGAGCTTTTTGTTTATGGATTATTGCTTTGATTGTGGTTGTGTTGTTTCGTGTTGAAGAACCGTGTTATTTATCAATATGGTACATAATCCTCAATCCATGAAGTGGTGTTAGAGACAAGATGAACTAATAGATCTATTGAATTCCTTTAATCGAAGGTAACGAGAGTAACATATCAAATTATATTAAGACGGCTTGGAATTTGTAGCCATTTTCAGGCACCTCGTTACCGGTGTAAAGTATTAGCGTGAAATTTATCGGTGCATTTTGTTAGGGATAATTTAAAACAAATGCAGGAAACATCAGTAAATCAGAAAAGTTTGTAGATCGTTTTCTCCACTTCCCATTGTCTGTTTAGCAAACAGATATATTTAACTGTGCTGAATCCAACAACAAAGAGAGGTCATTAACATGATTCAGAAGGGGATCGGAGAAACGTTTTGATACCCTTTACCTAATGTGACAGTTCAAATTTTTTTATCTGTTCGTGATGTATTAAATATGTGTTATATGAATGAAGTCATCATTGTGTTTCTTTCATCTCATGTATATGTTATTTATATAATGAAATGCCTTCTGAGTGTTTAATGATGTATAGTGGGCACAGCCTCAATCAATGAACACATTTCTAAGGTTATCAAAGAGCCTTACATACACATTATGATTCAGTGGTTCATTTTCCCCAAAACTGAATGAAGTCCACATTGAATATAAGTGTTAAGGCATAATTCGATTTATTATGCTGTAGATTTTGCTGACATTTCTCACTGTGGACTTATATGATTTCCTTTGTGCATGGCCAAGGAATGCTGGGCCTGGAGTTGATTGAGTTTTACAGAGCGGACTTCATTTCTTATAATTGAAAAACTTATTAATCAGTGTTACAGTTTTCTTTTATTTTTGCAACAAACTTTCATACTAAACATTGTAGCACAGTTTCCCCACTTCATGTGTGAAGTCATCCTATCCGCGTTTCTTGTTGGTTTCAACACCTCTTCTTGCAATGCTGGTTTAGCACCCTTCAGTGACCCTTCCTCTCCAGATTTTCCTTTCATAGTTATCTCATGATCTGACTTTGCCATTGTAATTGGTACAACGTTATTAACCTGTAATTGCTATGCAGTAGAAAATTGCCTCAAATGTGAGATGAAATAACAGATGTTACAATCGTGGCTATAAAATCAGCTGACCAAGCTAATAGTTTGTATAATGTTTTATCACTCATTGTTGTCTCCTTGGGAGACTGAGATAGAAATCTTCACAAAATCCTTCATGTTGTAACAGTATTTAAGAAGATACTGAAGGGTTTGAAGTACAGTTCTTTCTTTCAGGATGTATTGTTTGAACAGAGCTCTTGAAAAGGGTCCTTACAATTAGTGGAATGAGAATTTTATTCATGCATGTACTGCCTCACCAAGACATATATTCTAAAATTATGATTCCTCATTTCTATCTGGTGTATGTGATGTGATATGATTAACATATTTCTAGCTGCTGAGTCTGTTGCTTTGAAACTATTCCAAAACATCCCATGAGTTAGCAGCTTCCCTGTAACTGAACTAACCAACAGTGTGATACAGTATCATGACTACAACTACTACATTTTATGGTTGGATTATCTTGCAGATCTGAAAAATAGAAGCTGGAAGTGGAACGTGGAGGAATGACAAGCCCTTCACCCCAGTCTTCACCTATGCCCCCTCCCCAGACTCCTCCAATGGGACCTCCCCAGCAGTCCCCTTCACCCATGCCGTCTCCATCAGGCATGCCACCACCGCCTCAGGCACCAACTACTATGGGCCCTCCACAACATCATCCACACAGTCCAACAGGCTACACCCAAGGCCCATCTCCAGGAGTGATGCATATGAATGGACCATCAGGGCCACCGCAGCATGCCATGACTTCAGGCACACAAACGTTCCAGCAGCATACCATGGGCATGGGCCACCCTCAGCCTGGACCTCAGGTAAGGATACTGTATTCAGGTAGCTTGCCAAGTGTGACACCAACAACCCTGTGCCAGTAAATTAATTTTTTGTTGCTCATATGAAGGTTGTGTTTTCTTAATTTGTATTCCTCACTGACAAGCTGATATATTATTTAAGTGGTGAAAGAGTTAATTACTTACTTATGTACGGAGCTGAGACCTTGAGGAGAAGCAAAAATCTGTAACTACTCAAGAATTTCCCAGCATTTTATGGAACCCGAAGGTTCATTACCGTGTTCAGAAGAGCCCTCCACTGGTCCCTATCCTGAGCCAGATCAATCAAATCCATACCATCCCATCCTGTCTCTGTAAGATCCATTTTAATATTTGATTTGTTTCATTCTGGTCCATCACACTAACAATATTACAAATGATAAAACAATTCCGTCCAGTGTGACTGTTGAAGCTTTTGCTACTTCACTTCTTAGCACCCTAACATGTTTCGGTCCCTATAGACTGTCATCGGAGGGAGTGAAAGGACAAGGGACACAAACCTATTTGGTTAAAGAATTTTAACTTAAATAACAAAAAGTTTTTAAAAAAACTTTAATGCACCAAGGACAGTTGCTGTAGTTGTAAGAAATTTGGATTTTGTATAAAGTGTATATTACAAATATTGTATATTTATGTATTTTAAAAATCAAAACACCCAATGTAATAGTAGTTTCTAAAAGTATTGATGTTCCCTCAGATGATGGCCTATAGGGACTGAAACATGTTAGGGTGCTAAGAAGTGAAGTAGTAAAAGCTTCAACAGACACTAGACAGAATTGTTTTATCATTTGTAACATTTTAATATTGTCCACCCACCTGCCCCTTGGTCTTCCCAGTGGTCTCTTTCCTTCTGGCTTTCCCACCAATATCATATATGCATTCCTCTTCTCCCCCATTCGTGATACATACCCTGCCCACCTCATCCTCCTTGACTTGATAATTCTAATTATACTTAGAGAAGAGTTCGAAAGAGTTAATTAGTCAAAGAAAAGCAAGTCTGTCAGTGGTTGGTTGTTGCATTAATTATTTTGTATCACAAGATGTACTGTGCTGAAAACACTTTTGTGCTCTATATAAAAAGGAATTGACCTGCCCATGTCAGTGAATTTCAAAGTTATTGCAGTTTGAAGTTTGAAATTTTCCTTAAGTTTTTCCAGCACTTTGATTCATTAAAATGCTTAAAACTCTGGTCCTAATTAAGGTAGAGAGCTTATTCTTATACTGATTGATTTCTTAGCTTTCAATTGGTACAGGAATGGCTTCTTATCTAATTAAGACCAGCATTATAAGCATTTCAGTGAATCAGATGACAGGTCCAAGACCCATATAACACATAATGCACCTGTGTGAACAGCAAGTTCAGGCCTCACAAACATAAGTTGACAACAAGTGTTTGGAAAGTTACAGCTGCGGGGGTAGGCTTACTGTTCTCCGGTTTGCCGATATTAGTCAAGTAACTCAGCCAGAAGGCTTGACACGTTCTTGTAAATAAATACATGTTCTTCATGGTAGCCATGATATTTCTATTTTCACTGTAACATTTGCATAAAAGGTAAAGTTGTCCCTGTGCTCAAGTAATTAAGCACTACTCCATGAAGAAGCATGGGGTAGTGGATGTATAGCTTCACCATTCTTGACCTCGGCACTAGTTGGAGGTGAGTGGTCAGTTTCACGCCGCGGCCGCTTTACTCTTAGGGAAAAGTCCCCCATACCGATTGTATAGGAGGCTGTTTGGGCCTCAGAATCGGTCTGGAAGTCGTGGAGAGGAGAAAAATCTTACTCCTACCAGGACTCGAACTCCGTTAGGAATGAAGGTCACAGTTTTCCTATAGAATTTCATAAAACTGGCCTTTTTGTTGAAATCTGTTGTGGGACACAAACACACACACACACACACGAACATGGATGTGATAACATACACAGACTTCTTTCATGTCCTTATATGTTTATGACACAAATTTTTTGAATCGGTTGCATATCTGAACTTAATATACATGTTAATTTTAATGTTAAATGGTCATAACACATCATATTACATTGTAGATGGACAGAATTTTAGGATGGGGTGTAATAAGGTAAAGCTATCCCAGTAACAGGCCGTGGGGGTCTATGAGACTTCTAGGTTCCCACATTTTCTAGACAGTTGGCTCACTGATGGTGGTAAGGTTATCAGCATTACACACCAGCCACCATTTACCCTTCAGGAATATTCCTGGTACTTATTTGTGTTAGAGGTCGAGTGGAACCCAGGCCCATAGTGTGGCTGGAAGGATGAGGTCAACTGAAAAATTCAGTGGCCTAGGAGGGAATTGTACCAGCGACCTTCTGGCCTCAACCAACTACGCTATCGTGTGCCCTCATTGGATGTAATATATGTTTAAAAATATCAACTGAAATTTGTAACACTGATTTTTAGAACGGAGTATGTCTCGCTCCACATTTTTATTTTGGTTTTGGAACTCTTATCTATGTGGAACTATGAATTTTGTAGTTAAATGGCATCCATTCCTCTTCCCAGGTCTTTATCGAAGAAAGCTTGCCCTAGACTTCATATTTTCAGTTGTGGCAGTAACACGCTATTTTCTCTCTCTCTCTCTCTGTAATACGTATACTCATCATATCTATAGCGTAAAGTGGACAGTTTGGAATATTATGTACTTTAATAAAAGTGGGTTTGCCTCTTTTGAGAAGAAATACCTTTGTACTTTTAACGTCCTGTCATCACCAACACAATATGGTGACTGCATTGGAAATGATTGTAGCTTATATAAAATATTCATTCTACCTGCACAGTATAAGAACAATGATCAGTTCTCTCTACTGATCACGGGGTGCTTAACATATGTTCACCAGGAACTTAGCTACTGAAATACATTTTAAGAAATATAACAAATAGAGTTTCTTGCAGTTATGTTATTGATTATTCCACTGAATTTTGACTGGCGCTTTTCTGGTTTTATTTATTGAATATAGTACAAAGCTTGCAAACTTCACTGATTTGCCTTGATTCAGGTGGTAGTCATGTCTTTGTCTTATTTCAGGATTCTGAAAAAAGAAAATCTTCAGAGACTATAGGGTCACATCCCAGAAAATAGTAGACCTCCTCTTCAAATACCCTGAATTTTGTAACTTGAATGACAACTCAGACAACTTGAGAAGAATGAAGTCAAGGCCTCAAAATCTGTACCTAGATAGGATTCTATGGAGTAGCTTCTGTGAGAACTTAGTGTGTACAGTAACAGCTGTCATTTCATAGACTCCTTGTGTAATAGAGTAGAGAGTAGAGTAAAGCTATCCCTGTAACAGGCCATGAAGGCCCCCGTAGGGTTGTGAGATATTGAGGTTCCCACATTTTTTCTAGACAATCAGCATATAGATGGCGGCAAGGTTGTCAGCCCTACGTGCCGGCTGCCCTTTACCCCCAAGAATATTCCTGGTACTCATTTCTGATAGAGGCTGAGTCGATCCCAGGGCCATAGTGCGGCTGGGAGGATTAGGTCAATTGAAAAAATCCAGTGACCTCATTGGGACTTGAACCCACAACCTTCTGGCTTGTAGCATAGTGCCTCAACAAACTACGCTGCCTCGTGCCCCCTCCTTGTAATATGATTTAGTAAGTTGTCTTTATATTTTACCTCTTTTGAAAAAAGTGTTTTTCACTTGTCTTTTTGACAAATTTTATTTCTTACTTGTCACTTTGAAAATTTTATTATTGACCAGTCATGCTTTGTATATAGAAAGTATCTTCAAAGTTGACATCATTATCACCAACAAAATAAATTTTTAAGCCTTAATTATGGGTTCATTTTTCTCAGTCGTGATCCTTCTTGATGACACCATAACTGTCTCTTTATATTCTTATGATTTTACATTTTAGGGGTGTACATTTTGAAGTCCTCAAAATAAAACATGCCATTATTATCCAGTATTTGAAGAATACATTTGTGGCCGACCATTTGCCTTCCCTCCACTGCATGTAATGATGTGTTTCAGGGGTTCAGTGGCCCAAATGACCCACAACAGAAACATGCCTTCAGTTCAAACCAGCTGCAGCAACTGCGAGTGCAAATCATGGCATATCGGCTGCTGTCACGGAACCAACCACTGTCACAGCAAATTGCAATGGCAATACAGACAAAGAGGATTGACCCCCCACTCAGTCACCCCAGCCAATGCCCCACTCCACCCTATCAACAGCAGCAACAGCTTCAGCAACAACAGCAACAGCAGCAGCAACAACAGCAGCAACAACAGCAGCAACAACAACAACAACAGCAACAACAACAGCAGCAGCAGCAACGGACCAATCAGCAGCAGTCTGACTCAGGTATCCATCTTAAAATAAACACAGAGCCAAAGCGGCCTCCGTAGTCTAGAGGTAATGTTCCCACCTCATGACTCGTGGTACGCGGGTTCAAATACCCGGCGAAGGTCGTCGAATTTTTAAGGGCGGAAAAATTCAGGGAACAAGTCCTCTGGGAGGGACTTTAAGCTGTGTGTCCCATGTCATAACCTTACGGCACGTAAACGAACCTCATATCCCCAAAGGGGATCACTGAGTCAAATTCCAGGACATTTCCCCCCCAACCATAGTCTCTAAGGCCTCTGATAGATGGGGGAAGCATTATAGATACCGCTAAGCAAGTGGCCGAACTCGCTTGCTCGGCGGGACTGATGGTACGCACCATTTATCGGTAGGGTATAGAGACTGGTAGAATATCATAGAGGGAAGCACAATAGATCAAACTGGTCATGGTGCATGGGGAAACCCACCCTCTCTAAATAACTAACTAACACAGAGCCAAGATAGCACATATAAGCATTTATAAGTTGTAAGTTACGCAGCACGTCCACAAAGTAAGTTTCCCACACATCCCACAGCTAGCAAGCCTTATATTGCGCGAAGCGACTGCACGTACGTGATAGAGCAATGACGTAGCATGGCGCATGCACAAATGGAATTTCCAGCATTCCCACAGTAGCATCGTTGCAGCTGTTGAAGATGGAGGCTCGTTTTCCAGCTCCCGCCGACTGTGAAGTGTGGTCAGTGATAAAGTTTTTGAATGCACAGAGCATAGCGCCGATCAAAATTCATCGTCAGCTGTGCCAGATCTATGGGCCTAACGTCATGAGCAAGCAGATGGTGCGTCACTGGTGCAGACAGTTTTCAGCAGGTCGACAAAGTTTGCATGATGAGAAGCGCAGTGGGCGGCCATCCATCATTACAGACGACCGGGTGGAGCTTGTGCGGGAACGCATTATGGAGAATCGTCGTGTCACAATTGTGGAACTCATCAGCAATCATGTCCCGCACCTTGTTGCACGAGATTGTCACGGAGCACCTGTTGTTCAGGAAATTGTGCGCCAGGTGGGTGCCGAAGCAACTGACACCAGAACACAAAACAAAGAGTATGGAGTCAGCATTGACCTTTCTGCAGCGGTACCATGATGACGGCAATGAGTTTCTGGACCGGATCATCACAGGTGATGAAACGTGGATTGCACGCTTTACCCCAGAAACCAGGCAGCAGTCAATGCATTGGCATCACAGTGGATCTCCCTGTAAGACGAAATTCAAGCAGACGTTGTCGGTGCGGAAAGTGATGTGCACGGTATTCTGGGACAGACGGGGCGTTCTCCACGTCGAATTCCTGACCAGAGGTGAGACGGTGAATGCTGAGCGTTACTGTGAAACACTGCAGAAATTGTGACGGGCCATTCAGAACAAGCAGCGCAGGATGCTTAGTGCCGGTATTGTCTTCCTGCACGATAACGCTATGCCGCACACAGCTTGACGGACAGCAAGTCTCCTGCAGGAGTTCAGCTGGGAGGTGTTTAATCATCCACCCTACAGCCTGGACCTCGCTCCCAGTGATTTCCATCTTTTCCTACACCTCAAGAAATTCCTGTCCAGTGAGCGTCAGCATTTTGAGAATGACAGAGGGGCGGAGATGGTTGCCACACAGTGGTTCCAATCCCAGGCGGCAGACTTCTATGATACAGGTATTCAAAAGTTGGTCCAACGGTATGGCAGATGTCTCAGTTCTGGTGGCGATTATGTTGAAAAATAGCTGAACACTTGCTGTATCTGTTGCAATAAATATTTCCATGAAATTGTGTTATGTTTCTGTAAACGGCCCCAGGGAAACTTACTTTGTGGACGACCCTCGTATATGTGATGAGATGAAGTTAATTTTGATAATTTTAAGTTTGTTGTTAATAACACCACCAGGGTGTCAATGATAGGATGATTAATAAATGTAGAGAAATTTATGGAATTTGAATCTGAATGTTCAGCACCATTAATACCAAAGCCTACTACTAGACATGGTCCAGAGCCAGTTTTATCTACCTTCCATCCCCACAACCTGTCTTTCTAAAATTCATCTTGATATTGCCCTCATATCTCCTTCTCATTCTTCCAAGTACTCATTTTCTCAGAGATTTCTCCACTGAAATGTTGTATGCATGCCTTGTATTCTGCATGCCCAGCTCCTCATAGCCTCCCAGACTTCACTACTCAGAGAATACCGGGTGACCATAGTTCTTTCTTATCCAGTGTCCTAAATCTGACACTTCACCCTTCTTAGGTCTGAATATTTTCTGAGACTTTGTTTTCAAACTCTTGTAATTACTGTGCAAGATTGACTTTTCAGCTTATGTCATGCTTCTTGAAATTTGTCCCTTTTGGCAAATAGTGCAGTTTCCATCATCAGGGTGAATGTTGTACCATCCAAAATATTACAACAGGGTTCACTGATGAGGCCCAGAAGCTTGTGAGCCATGCAAACATTAGGACAAGAATTACCTGTAATTGTAATTATTATTTCTTCCAGAAAGTAAGAAATCATGTCCCACTTTCATAGAAAGTAATAGCAGAAGTTCCATTCTGTGTATCAAAATTGGATTATAGTATTAAATTAAATCTTATGGAAATAGATTATGAAGGCACAAACAGAATTGGATTGGCTTAAGATGTGGTTCAATGGTGATAATGGTGAACTTTTGTGCTTCATAAAACAAAAGCATTTGTTGAACATTTGAATAGCTCTTAACCATTAATACCAACTGACTCCACAGAGCAGTGTCCTTGAGAAGCCTCTCAGTCAAAATTGCTGGCCCTACATGGACATCCAGAGGTTAATTACCATATTCACAAGAACATACTACTATACCCTGGCCTGAGAACAATCCAGTTCGTAGTATTGCGCTCTGTTTAATATCCATTTTAATATTTTTTCATCAATGTCCAAGTCCTCAAATACCCTCAGTCTATATTGTTCCTGACATGGTAGATTTATTTGTTCTGAGGTCTTTCCCTTCTAATTTATATAATTAGAAAATTTATTCACATATAACATTTATAAATCACTTGCTGACTGACCCAGTGTTCTCTGCTTGAGGGTCAGAAGATTAGAAACTGCAATTAATCCATAGGTACTATTGACAGAATTGTATGTTTGTTGCTGACAGGGTCATCTACCCCACCTGGCATGATGCAGCACCCTATGCGGCCACCAGGCCCCCCAGGTGGGCAGCCCCCCACACAGTCTCCAATGACTGCTCAAATGGCCCCTCCCATGGGACCAGCTCCACCTCCACAACAACAGCAGCAACAACAGCAGCAGCAACATCAACAACAGCCACAACAACAACTACAACAGCCACCGCCCATGCCCCCTGCACCAGTATCACAGCCTTCACGACTCCCTCAGCAAACTTCTGCTCAGCCCACCATGCCTTCCCTACCACTAGCTCAGCAAGCACCACTGCCTCCGCCTCCTACAGTGATGCCACAAGCACCAGGTCCCATGCCACAAATGCCAACTCAGCAGCAGCCCATTGGCTCTGGTCCGGTGTCAGGTAGCATGGCCCCAATGATACCATCAAGTAGACAGTCGGCGCCACCGGTCCAACAGCCCTGTGCACCACAGGCCCACCAGAAGCAGAATAGAGTCACATCTGTATGTAAGCCACTTGGGTTGGACCCGCTTCTCATATTGCAGGAGAGGGAGAACAGGTAATGTGAGCACTCCAATCATGCTTAAATTCTTGTCATTTCTGTGTGATTAATAAAACCATGCTAAGTCTTCTCTGCATGAGCTGGAATAGCTCAGACAGTAAAGTTGCTGGCATTGGGCTGGATGATTGGGGTTCAATTCCTGGCAGGAGCAGTGGTTTGTTTCTCTTCATCGCCTTTTCCAGGCTGGTGCTGGGGCAGTGGAGCCTCCTTTCCAATGGGTCCAAGGTTTTTTTTTCAAAATGTAAAGTTGCTGGAGCATGAAGGTAGCCACTCACTTGCATTTAGTGTAACATAGAATATACTCAGGCTGTACCTTTAGGTCCCCAGTAAGCATTTATAAAATGATGCTTAGGCACAAAGGCACTTTAGTCTTATATTTAGTGTGTTGAAGTATTGGATGGAATTCAGTTGTTTGATTACCTTTTCAGAGCATATGTATAATCACCAGAGGTTGCTGTCCATATCTCTTGCTCCCAAAGAGCACAATTTAACAAATTTAACAAAGACTGAATGTGAAGAGTTCTCTCTTCTGGGATATAATGCCATGTAGTCCAGTGAAAGTCATCCAACGTTTCAGTTACTGCTTGCTGTCTGCTTCTTGCTGTTTTCTTGCTTGGCTTACTGTTCAACCCCGAAGATGGAGGCACATTAATTTGATTTCACTGAACTACTCATGGTTATATTCCAGAAGGGAGTCACTACTGTGAGAAGCTCATATCGAGGAAGACGAAGGTGTTCTATTTTTTTTGGAGAGAGACCCTCAAGAAAATTGTTAATTTTTTTGCTAGAGCCATAGGTTTGAGTCCAAGTCAGCTAGTTCCCCACTATTTCCTCTGTAAGAAAAGTATTGGGATCATGACAACAATGAGATCACTGCTAGGATATGAGGGAAGACCTGAAATTTCTTCTTGTTTGTGAGGTGAGGGTGCCGTTTAAATTTGGAGAGGAAGGGAATGATGCAAGGACAAATAAGAGAAGGAAGGGAAATTATTATTCCCCATCACATTTTACAGCTAATGTAAGTAACAACTACAAACAACAAGGACTGTTTCTGAAAGTCTAGTGCAGATTTTTCTGCACAGAAACAGTGGTGTTCATCTTATATTGATTAGCAGTGAAATATAATATAGCCATTATTTCTTCTTAAATTCAAAGTCCTTCAGTAGATCAGTTAATCAAGAAAGTTCCTGCCCTTTTTGTAACCTGAAGGTTCACTACTGTGTTCACAAGGTTCCTGGAATATAGTGGCTGTGGCAGCAGTTATAGTGCCATATAATGCAATGTCATCACTTTTGCCTCATTCTTTGCATTACAGAGTTGCAGCCCGTATTGCTGAGCGCATTGAACAGCTAAGTAACCTACCCACCACCATATCAGAAGATCTTCGTGTACAAGCTCAGATAGAACTCAGAGCTCTCAGAGTTCTGAATTTTCAGAGACAACTCAGAAGTGAGGTGAGTTCTTCTTGCCCAGTTTGGTTGAAGATCTGTATCTATTATAACTGCTTGATACCTGAATTAATTGTAAAAAAAAAAAAACCTCTCTGCTTCAGATTTTATCATGTACACGAAGGGATACATCCCTCGAAACAGCAATGAATGTGAAAGCATACAAACGCACCAAACGCCAAGGATTGCGTGAGGCAAGAGCAACTGAGAAATTGGAGAAACAGCAGAAACTGGAGGCAGAGAGAAAAAAGAGACAAAAACACCAGGTATGGATGTGGATACCTGTACCAAGCAACTGTCATCATAAGGGTATTCACAACATGCAGTGATTTTCAAGTCTCATATCATATTTAGATGTCTTAGAGACTGTACTTGCTGTTATGAGGCTCTTTGGGTATCTAAAATTGTATGTACATTTAAGTAAAGGAACAAATATAAAGTTCTACTAAAATCTGGAGTACACATTGTTTGCAACTTTATATTCCTACTTGTCTTAAAGATTATTTGTTATTGATGCAAGTCTTTTAATTGGGCAGTTAAAATTTATTTTGTTTTCACATAATTAAATGGTATATTATATTTATGCTTTGTGCCTTGTTTTAAAATTTCTGCCTGCCTGCCTGCCTGGCTTGTATGCCTTTGGGCTTCATTTGCAGTTTACTTTATATATACCAGTTTTTATGTATTTATATTTATCTCTGTGATAATATATGCTTCATCTTGTGTTTAATGGTGAAACCTGGTCACTTGTTTTAATTGGCTTTTAATTTTTGTGTTACAAATGTGATTACTTCCTATACTGATACACAGGCATATAAGACAGTGGTTTCTATTGACATCTTGTGGTACATTATATGTGAAATGCTATTTTTATATGTTATATAATTTTTTATTTGTTTGGCAATGTAGTGGTTAGGAAATATGTGTTTTAGATTACAACTTTAATTATGAATTTAGCTACTTTATACGTTGACACAGTGGCAAAATGTACATGGGCCTGATGGATTATTTATTTCATGTATTTTACAAGTACAATTAAATATATGGGTTTGGAGTTTATCTGTAAATATGTGTATTGTTTTTCTCTCAGGATCATGTTGGTACATCTTGTGATTATTTTTTATTTACATTTGCATGTTATGGTGAGGCCCAGTTATGTTTCTTGAAATTCATTAAAGTAATCAGTATAGAACTAACATTGTCCCAGTTTTTGGTAGTAAAAAAACTGCACATTAGTGAATATGTAACCTAAGACGTGGAAATTACTGCTGATTACTTTATGGGTGAGTGAATTAACAGATGGATATAGTTGTACTTCAGTAAAAGGAAGCATGTATCATTGCAGTTTCTTTGCAGGTTATATAAGAAAAAACATGTTCTTTCCTACACTCCTTTCTATCCTGTGTTTTCATACCCTTTTCTAGTACACTCTCTCTTCCCACATCCCATCTTTTAGTTTGAATCTCAGCAGATCAGATTTTCTGCCTGATGTCTTACAGTTTTCATCATTTTCACCGGGCAGATGCTAGGACAGTACTTTGAAATAGGCTGCAGTAATTTTCTTCTAATTCCTAATAACTTTTAACTTATTACCTGCCAGTTGACAGAACTGCTAAACAAGTTACAAGAAAGTAATGATAAGGTGTAATTTTCTAAATTTGCAGTTCTTAGCTGCATCTTATATTGTGATTATATTCTTTATATCAAATAGTGTGATTTTTAAATGGTACTTTTTCATGAGACATATTATAATTTTGTAGGAATTCTTGATATCAGTTCTGCAACATGGAAAGGATTTCAGAGAATATCATCGTAACAATCAAGCCAGAGTGGCACGCTTGAACAAGGCAGTCATGAATTACCATGCAAATGCAGAGCGTGAGCAGAAGAAAGAGCAGGAACGTATTGAAAAGGAGCGTATGCGTCGCCTCATGGCAGAGGACGAAGAAGGATATAGGTATATACAGGAAAGACATTGTTTAAAATATACATTCCAGTTTTATTTAATTTATACTTTACTCTGCGATTTCTACATGCTGTCATCGATTAGGAAATTTTTTGTTGTGGCGCCCAGATGTTGATCACTGCTATCATAAAAGGCAATAATTGAACAGTATCTTGTGCCAGTTCAGTCATTTTCCCATTTTTATAACAGTGAAATAAATAAGCATGACTAAACAGAATGTAATATCACACTGCAGTACCAAAGATACAAGCATTCTAAATATTCTTTAATAAAATCACATTAAAATATAATGAGAAGCCTGACACTGCATCTCATCAGCCATAAAAAGCATGCTCTCTCATAGCCAGCGAAGTGCTAAATGTAAATGTTCACCTGAATTTTGATTCTAGTGTTTCCATAGTCCCCAAATTCATTTAAAAAGAGTGTACCCAGTCTACAGCTGAGATTCTTTAAACCTCATACTTCTTGAATGCATTGAGCATCTTATGCTCTCTTATAACATGTATTTTTCCTGTGCAGTTGGCCATGTGTTCATGTTTATTCACAGTACAAAGCTAACTGAGCTGATGAACTAATCAGTGCAATGTTACAGGAAATTGATTGATCAGAAGAAGGACAAGCGTCTTGCATTTTTGCTGTCACAGACAGATGAATATATTGGCAATCTCACTGAAATGGTGAAGCAGCATAAGATAGAACAGAAACGCAAACAGCAGGAACTTAAACAGAAGAAGGTAAGAGAATTTCTTTATCAATTACATGAATGGTTCTCAGCCTGTCCTCTTACATGGTCTATTAAAATAGCAGTCAATTTTCTGAGGACTGGTACTCTTTCTATCCCAAATTTAGTATACAGAATAATAGTCTACAAACTCATTTATTATTAGGCTGTCTAAACAGTGTAATAGTTTATGCCTTTGTATGGATTAAAATTGAAGAAACATCATATCCCCCCCACGAAGTATTTGCAATTAAAATTTTTACAAAGGAACATGTGAAACAATAAGATATAACTTTCTTTCAAGAACTTGAGGTTTGTAACATGGCTCTTCCATCCAAATTCTGAGGGCTTCAGCACCCAACTCCAAAACTCTGTGGCCTCTTCCTAACCACTTGTCTAGTCGGCCTTTAAAAGCACAAAAGAAAAAGAAAGGGCAGAGTAGAAATAAATTTATTACTGTACATGATCAGTTTCATCTATAAAGAGGAATGAAAATGCTTCTAGTTGTAGAATAGTATTTTCTTCAGATGTGATAGGATTTGCAGACTTGTATAATGAAGTTGCTGACACAGTGGATTCATTACATCAGCATGCTGTGTGATTATAGTGACAGCCAGCCATCTGAAGACAGGAGTGAAGCCTGAATGTCACGAATGATTGCCTTCTTGTCAACTGTTATAAAGTTTTAATAATGTTTAATTTCAAGCATACTCATATCTTACCCCATAGACATATAAAGCCTGTCTCTGTTGCCCTCCAAGGAAATATGTACTTATGCAATGGCAAGGCAGATTGATAATGAAAGTATATCTGTTGAACCTCATAGCTGATGTGTATTAAATATGTTGACTTATGTAGTTGTGATGTCATTTAATTTGCAGTTGTAAATCACCATGAATGAGATCACAGCTGCGTTTTTGCCATTTCTTTCTACTTCACAATACATATCATGTGTTCCTTTCATCTCATTTTCATTAATACTCTCTGCAGTTGGATATAACATCATGAAATAACAAATTGTTGAATAGGATGATTGGTTTACAGAAAAAGAAAAAGAAGAAGAATGCTGAAGGTGAAGGCAATGGGGAAGGAGGCGAGGCTGATGAAGAAGGCTCTCAGTCTGCGGATACAGGAGTTACTGTTGTTGAGATTGCCACTGGTGAGTTGTGTATGGAAATGGTGATAACAAAGTGAAGATCTTAATATTGTGACATGTTGACCAACAAAGACAGCCATGGCTTGGCAATGACTCGATAAACAAGTTCCTGCAACAATGAACAAAGACGCAAAAATAGAGAAACTGTTGGAAATGGCGTTTTCCATTTAGTCCTACCTGAGGCTACAGAGTGAGTTGCCAACGGCAATTACAGTCAGTAGTGGTTGATGGCCAGTGATGCCACAAGATAGTTGAAAGTTGACAGTTGGAGTGATGAGTCAGTCATGAGGGAGTCACCAGCCAGTGAGGACAGGATCCGTTCAACACAGAATCTGATGAATCTGCATTGTTGGGAACCATAATCTAGCAATGGCTAGTGAAGACAAACTGAGAAGACATGAGTGTTGTAATGAGAAGTTCAGTGCACAAATTAGTTATAGCATTATAATTACTTGTAGTTTCTACTCGTAAGAGTTCAATAAATCCAATTACCAATCAAAACCACATGTCTAGTCACTGATATGTGACGTTATTGAACGTCCGTGGAAATGATTATCACTCAGGTAGTCAAAGTCACCACCTTTTATTGGACCGAAAGGTTCATTATTGTATTCACAAAATTTGTGTAACTGCCAATGCATTGTACATTGTATTTGGTGGGGAGAGTGGATATCTCATCTCCTGTGACAGTATTTAGGCTTTCACCAGCCTTGTCTAGCAAAGAAACTATAGTAATATGTAATCACTTTGAAAGGTTTGATCACTATTTATTTGTCTTGAAGGCAAGCAGTTGACCGGAGAGGAAGCACCACTGACCAGTCAGTTGCAGGCTTGGCTTGATGCACATCCTGGTTGGGAGGTACTGGAGGAGGAAGAGGATGATGAAGATGAAGACGATGATGATGAAGATGGCTCAGAAGAAGACTCAGAGGAGGACGATCAGGACTGTTTGTCCAGTGAGTAAGCAGACTGATTTCATACAGCAGAGATTTCCCAACTTCTGTAATCTCCCAGGGAAAGATAATGGAAGTCATAATTTGCTGAATATCACATCCCATGTCTGTAAATACTTGAATAAGGAATTGTGGGTAGAACTTATAAATCCTCAAATCTTACTTATAAATCCTGCCTTACTACTGAAGACATCACCGGTCCTACAAAACTTGTGATGTTGATTGTCTTATTCAAATAATACGTATATAAAACACAGCAATAATATTTGTTATTCTTATTATTTGGGAATATTATGTTATAAAAGTGAATATATTTTGAAGGTACATAAATTGAGGACCTTGGATTAAATGGCACTAGTGTCACTCCCACCTCGTAAGTTCATATATCTGCCATGTTACTATTATCAACTGTAGGAAATGAAAGGCGTATGAAGTTGAGGTAGCCCTTCGTGGCATAATATCTCTAACACACTTTGTTAAAATTGGTCATATGGTTCAAAATCTGGAATGGCATGGAGATGAAAACAACATGGCAATTTCATAAGCTTTTTCCTTTCCTGAAGAAATGAAAGTATGTTAAAAGAATCAGGCTTTACATATATGTACAGTAGTGACTCTGTTAAATTAAACTTGACTTGCCCACTTTTGTCTCATAATTTTGTTGCATTATGTAATTTATTTACCTGCCTCATTTCCATGTCTTTCATGTATGTCTTGCATTTCTGAGATATTTTAAATTAAATCACAAAAGGGCTGCTTTGCCACTTTGCTGTAACAATATTTCTCTGTTTCATTCGATATTCAGCTTTTTACTTGCAATGCAATTCCCTGTTTCTTCTCCATCTTCTACAACTTAAAATTTCTCACAGTTAATGAAAAATATACTTGTTTCAAATGACTCATTGTAATCTGTTAGTTAAATGCTGTTACTTACACTGGTCCCTTATTATATTTCCCGTGACCAGTGATGTAAGTACTCCAGATTTTGTGCATGGCATAACATTCAATAGTGTCTGTGCTGTTATCATTTCAGCTGTTAAAAAAGTAGATATCAATTGAATGCATAAGGTTTATAAATACAGTGGATTTTTATTGGATGGTTGCTTATGCTGGTTGTCAAGAATAGAGATTGCTATATAACAAACTCTGATGTCCACACACGTAATACCAGATTTAATCATGACTTGCATCTTCCGGTGGTAAACTTAACGATATTTCAGAAAGGTGGATGGTATTCTGGTATCAAACTTTATAACCACCTCCCTCCAGAGCTTAAACAATTATCTTATGACATTCCTGGATTTAAAGTGGCGTTAAAGAAGTTTCTTATCACCAGTTCTTTTTATACTGTTGAAGAATACTACTGCTGGAATAAAGATTGATCCCTCATGTATATTTAATAAACACTGCTGCCTATTGCTAGGATGCAACGGAATATGGAATAAAATACTCAGGAAAAAGGTGCTATCACTGCTGTAATATAGGTGTATCATATATTAAGAAAATAGATTTTATATTACTATATTAAGAGGCTTGGCGGTCTTTTAATCATGTATGTAATTTTAAATGTTATTTTGATATATGAAATGTATTGTTGTACAGTAGTTTTGTTGTGTTGTATTTTAAATTTTGATGATGATGACTATCTGATTATGCATGTATATTTATGTGTTATATTGCGCTGCTGACTTCTTCTATATTTGAAGCAGACCCCTTTGTGGATTTTTTAACTGTAATGAATGAATGAATGAATGTATGAATAAAATGTATATTTAAATGAACACTGTTGCCTATTGCTAGAATGCAATGGACTGTGGAATAAATACTCAGGAAAAAGGTGCTATTACTGTTATGATACAGGTGTATTATATATTAAGAAAATAGATTTTATATTACTATATTAAGGATCTTGGTGGTCTTTGATCGTATATGTAATTTTATATGTTATTTTGATATATGGAATGTATTGCTGTACAGTAGTTTTGTTGTATTGAATATTTAAATTTTGACGATGATGACTATCTGATTATGTATGTATATTTATATGCTATATTGTATTATTGACTTGTTCTATATCTGAGGCAGATGCCTGTATGGATTTTTTTGGAACTATAAATAAATGAATGAATGAAAAGTTCTTCACCTATCTATGCATGTTTCACTGCTGAAACTAGTTAGCTGATTTTGATGGTGTTTCATGTTGGGTGGCTGCACCAGATTTATCCATGATATTTTATTCTGGCAAGTATCATTCTAATATAGCCTCTACTTTTCACCAAGCTCAAATCTAACTTCTTAAAGTTTCTCAGTAACGTTTCATCATAAATAAATGGTGCAGGGCATAGATCTCATTATTCTGTCACACTTATTGTTCGATATGATCAGTATTTTATATAATGTTTGCAGTATACATAAGAAACTTGTCATACAAATGAAGTGTGAAGTAACCAACATGTGACAACTTTTATAGTTAATCTTGTAAGTTAAAAATAAATATTTGGTTTTCAGCTCTCAAACCAAATACATCAAATAGTTCAAGTGCATCAGATGAGGACAAGGCAAGAGAGATGATAAAGAAGGCAAAGGTTGAAGATGATGAGTACAAAACATCCACAGAGGAGCAGACATATTACAGGTGCGATAAGTTACAGGTTACTTGTTGGTATCAGTCAGAAGGAGGAACGCAGAGCCACAACAGACAGAATAACATCAAACATTTCATTCTCATTACTTCACAACATGAGTTAGGCAGTAGTAACAGATTGTAGACTACAAGTGGAATAGTAATTATAGTTCTGTTATAGTAGACATAGTAAATGTACTCACAGCTCTTGAGGCAAAGAAGTCTCACAGTAACTAACTGTCAGTCCTCCGTCTGATAATTCTTCTTCAAATTGCAGCTGCTGAATTTGTACAGCTTCATGATTGTCACAAAAATCTGTTCATCATATCTGTATAAAGATATTTCTCTTATGTGTAGTACTGTAGCACACGTAGTAAAGACAAGCAGCGGCACGCACACAGGAAGACTACACAGAATAACATCTGTACAGTGTGGAAACAAGAACTAGCCGCTGCAGCTCTTTAGACATAGGGCGAGTAACCCTAACAATTTTAAATTTAAAATTTAGAGAAAATTTTAAAGGATTTTAAAATTATAACTAAAGATTTTATAGTGCTACTACAGGAAAATCAAAATTGACATGTGCAAAATAATCTACATACCAGACAGATATCAACGAGGTAGATGTTGATAATAACAAAGAAAATAACAATGTGTTTTTTAAATGTTAAATTTTAGACTGGGTTCAGTGTGGCAGCAACGTAAGAGTATACACCTGATGATGGCCGTTAGAGGCCAAAACATGTAGTGTAGAAGAGAACAAGATCAAAGACATATAATATATATTGTTTGCACTTGGGACGGAGTTTGAATCATTTATCGTGTAGAGTGCAACAGGATGCTTAAATATAATAATAGTGTAGTACTGCTTTGCTCCATAAAACATCACTGGGATTAAATTTATATAAAATTGATTTATGATACATTTATACTTCAGCCATTATCATGAACTACTATTTTATGTAGGATGTGAGGTTCTTACAGTGGTGATTATGAAGAGTACTCTCGTCTGGGGTGTCATGCTATGTAGTCCACTGAAATTCAGTGTTTTAGAGGAATATGTTGGCTTCATCTTCAGGGTTGAAGAATAAGCCAAGCAAGTGACAATGGCTCTGCTTGCCATCTGCTTTCATGCTGGTATCTTGCTCGGTTTATTCTTTGACCCTGAAAATAGAGGAGATATGTTCCTCTGAAACAGGGGTTGACTTTCAGTGGACTTCGCAGCAATTGTACCCCAGATGATAGTATGGTAAAAGGAAATTTTTAAGTGTGAAATAATGTTATTATTTTCTTGCAGTATTGCACATACAATTCATGAGATAGTGACAGAGCAAGCCACCATCTTAGTGAACGGAAAGCTGAAGGAGTACCAAATAAAGGTAGAAAGAGCTGTATTCTCTTCTGTTATGACTAATAAAGTAACCACTGCATTGTAGACAAGACTAACTCCATAGAGCAGAGTCCTTTTTTAGATGCTGATAAATACTTATCTGGTCTATAAATTCTCACATCTTTACGCGTAAGGGAAGCCAGAAGTTTATTACTGTGTTCAAAAGCTCACCACTGGGCCCTATCATGAGACAGAGAAATCCAACCTGCACCCTCAAACCCTGTTTCTGTAGGATCTATCTCAGTATTTCCATGTGTATTTAGTCTTGCAAGTAGTTCTCCCGTCAAATTTTTTATTTTAATTTCTCATCTGTTCTGTGTTTTCTGCACCCACACAATCTCAGTCTAGGGAGTACCGAAGCAACAGTTTCAAACCTTATGCCAGGCAGGGGGTTGCTTTGAATTTTTATCATTCTGCTTGTTGCCATAATTTTTCCTGGTCTGTGGTTCTTGCCAGAGTAAACAAATGAGACACACAATTTTGCAGTGTGACTTCCAGAATTTGTGTGAATCTGGAAATCCACAAAAGAAATGCTGTGCACAGATATACACATATAAGGATATTTGCCTGTAGAGATGTGTAGATTAATAATACCGTAATCTGTGATGTTACAATTGTATTGAGAGTGTTATAGTTCTCCTAGTTTTGAATATTTTTCCTGGGTCTATCATTACTGCTTACTTTGTTATCTGTTATTGGTTCAACTTTTAAATAACGTTAGGGTAAGCGTTTGCATTACTTCAAGAGAGGGTGAAAGTGGGATAAGATACTTGCACTTGATATATTCTGTACTCTGAATTTATAGTAATGATATTAATGAATACTACTGCCACAGCCTGTAAAAGAATATTAATAAATGATTGGAAACTGTATGGAAGGAAATGCACATTGCCTATTTTAAGGCGCTGTCTCAGATTTCAGCTGGATGGAGCAAGGAAAGCCATGAAAACATCAGTCAGGATAACAGATGTATGGACAAGGATTCAGACTAAACTTCGTGAATGTGAAACAGGAATATAAAAGTCAAGTCAACGTGAAGTTTCTTTGTATTGTATTACACTGTACTGTCTTCTCACAAATTATTTGCAGGGCCTAGAATGGCTTGTTTCACTGTTCAACAACAACCTAAATGGAATTCTAGCAGATGAGATGGGTCTTGGCAAAACGATCCAGACAATTGCTCTCATCACATATCTGATGGAGAAAAAGAAAGTGAATGGACCATTCCTCATCATTGTTCCTCTCTCGTATGTACTTCTTTACAATGAAAGAAAAGCATGTAATTTCTGTAGCCTGCCTGATACCAACATTAGACTGTTTCTTATATGGCAACAGTGTTGCAACATATTTTGGCCTAATCCAGGCCACCTAGATGCAATACAGACTACAGGTTCAGCACATGGCCAGTACATAATTATATTTTGAAACATGCCTCTGTATTACTGCCAGCCTTACTTTTTCTTTTACTTGAAGAAATGAGAACTTGTAGTTTAAGTGTACAGTTTGTTGCAGACATTATCCTTTCTTTTCATACTGAAGCTTATGAGTGCTTATAGCTTTAGCCCTTTTACTGACAATCCAGTTTACATTTCTGGTCAAAATCAAACATACAAATCAACAAATAATTGAGAGTGGAAGTGGAGTCCAGAATACTGCTATTTATGTACAGACAAGGTAGATAAAAAGGACAGTTGTAATTGTCTAGTTTTATGGAACTGGTGCATTTGGCTAATCATAACTCTAATAATCAAGGTGACTGAATATCTTAGCCATACAAACATATATAATCAACAACTGTTTTATTAATCAGGTAAATTAATGTAATAATAAATTTAGTCATTTATAACTCCAGTAGCCAAGTGAAAGTTATGTAAACTAAATACTATTTAAATGACACATTTTACTGAGTATGCCTATGTATTAGTTTTGCTGTTATCAATACTTTCCTTTGGAAGTAATGACTGCAGTCTGAATTCTCTCTTGTGACATTATGAAGGATCAGCTCTTGCACAACATAATTTTCATGAAATCGGAGAAGAATTATATGTTATAGGTTTCCAGTCAGCTAGAAGTCTGTCTCAAAGTGAAAGCGATCTGAAGTAAATAAGAATTCTGCTATACAAAGATTCTGATTTGTGAGAGTTTTAAAGACTTGGAGCTTTAGACATTCCTAATTTATAAGAAAGTTTTTTCAGCACTCTCTCGAACTGGGTTCTGGAGTTCGATAAGTGGGCACCTTCTGTGGTGGTCGTGGCATACAAAGGCTCACCTGCCATGCGACGGCAGATACAGAGTCAGATGCGGTCCACAAAATTCAATGTTCTCCTCACAACCTATGAATATGTGATCAAGGACAAAGGAATGCTTGCCAAGGTAAGTACAGTCAGTTGCATTTATTTTAACAGAATGTAAATATGACCTTCTGTTCATTTGCTTAACATGATGTAAAGTAGCTTGACAGAATAAGTTGACAGCTAGCAATTTACTATGGTAAAAAAGATTTAAATGAAGACACGTGGATTATAGTAACACCACAGTAACCTTTAGTCGTGCCGCTTAGTATGCTTAGACTATCAGACCAGTTACTCTTCTTTTTTCATGGTTTTCTTTCCTTCTTTATCTTTACATTTCTTCTTCCTTTCTTATACACCATGTTTTATTACACTAAGTACAGTAAGGGACTTCTAATTTTATTATGTTTTGCTGTATTAGATGTGGCAGTAGGTTAAAAGTAAGAACTTGTGTGTTTGATTCTCCATGGAAGAAATGATCTTCACAGCAATTAATTAGTTTAGGTTACTGTGAGGTGTAATTTATGACATCTGTTAACTAAGCCTGCCATTTCTGTTTAAACCGAAGCAGCAGTCTCTAGCCCTGTAACTGTGTTACACACCCACCTGTGTGCTGTTATGCAGACAAAGTATTCTGTTCAAAATGCATGAAACCTACTTTTCTTTTGCATAAAATTCTACTCCTACAAATCTGTTACAGGTGTTGTTTTACTTTTAAGAAGAACTTATTGCTCAAGTACTTGATCTACATTAAATTTGGCAGATGTAACCTGAAAGTTTTGCACTGTCACGTATGTGTTGTGTTAATGTTTGTGATCTATCTCCATGCCAAATTTCACATGCCTAGCCCCACTCGTGGTAGTCATGTTGTTAGATATTTTACATTCTGTAAAATAATTACCTCAAAGAAAGCTTCATAGTTCTTGAAAATCTGTTATCGTATATGATTCAGGACTGTAAATGAAGTGATGTTAGGGTCATTCCAGCTTGACAAGTTTGTGCATCTACCATGTACACAATAGCGTAGTGATTGAGGCACTGTGCTACAAGCCGGAAGGTCACGGGTTCAAGTCACGTTGAGGTCATTGGATTTTTTCAGTTGATCCAATCATTCCAGCCGCACTATGGCCCTGGGGTTGACTCAACCTCTAACAGAAATGAATACTGGGAATTAATTGAAGAATTTTCCTGGGGAGTCAAGCACGGCCAGTGTGTAAGGCTGACAACCTTATCGCCATATTTGATCCGATTGTCTAGATAATGTGGGACCCTCAACGTCTCACAACCCTATGGGCCTTCACGGCCTGTTACAGGGATAGCTTTACTTTTTACTTTACTTACCATGTTGATATTGTGTTTGTAAGAAATTAAGAAGTATTACTTTGGGGTAGCATAATTGTCATGGCAAATTTTGTGAAAATCTGTCATTGAGTTAACAGGTTGATGTGAGAGGCATATGAGCTGGCAGGTAAACACACACATACATGTGCACAAATAAACACTCATCTCTAGGTTAATATGCTTTAAATTAGAATGAGAAATGCCCAATCAGACCTCAATTTC
This sequence comes from Cryptotermes secundus, assembly GCF_002891405.2. Lineage (NCBI taxonomy): Eukaryota > Metazoa > Arthropoda > Insecta > Blattodea > Kalotermitidae > Cryptotermes > Cryptotermes secundus. The sequence goes on from NW_019722980.1 coordinate 370,069, forward strand.
TGTGTGTATTGTTTTCACTGAAAATAAGATGATTTTGGAAGTTGTATAATAATATCTGAAACTGCATATTTTATGTTTAATTGTGGATTTATTTTACACCAGAACAAGTATCTCAATGGAACAGTGTCTTTATCATGGAAATAACAGTTCCTTGGATTGTCAAGAAAACCCCACCTTTTATGGAACCCAAAAGTTCATTACCATGCTCACAACAGTCTGCCGCTGTACTCTATCTCAAGTCACATAAATCTAGTTCATATCCTCAAACCTTATTTCCTGAAGATCTACTTTAATGTAAAATTCCTGTCTACATGTAGGTCTCCGTGTGGTCTCATCTGTTCTAATTTTTTAACCATAATTTTATTTCATGACTCTTCCATGTGTGCTATGTACCCTGAGAAGCCCAGTCACCTTAATTTTATAATTCTAGTACTATCTGGTGAAGGTAGAAAATTTTGAAACACCTCATTATGCAGTTTTTACTTTCTCATTATAAGTTCTAGGGATTGTCCTCAGCATCGTGGTCTTCCTGAAGGATGAGACAGATTTCACACACATACAGAGCAATTGATAAAATTATTCCTTTGCAGTTCTTACATTTTCATTTATAGACGAAACATCCTAAACTGAATAGTAACAGCCATTCCATTACTTTAATCTGCTCGTAGTATATGCATAAATATAGTTTTGATTTATTAGTCACTTTCAAGCAAGAGTAGAACTGAAGAAGTTGCAGAAATTGAAAAATGATATAAAGCATCACCCAGATTTGCATCAGTAGTTATGAACAAGATGTTTTGTGAAGAGGTGGTGCACACTAACAAATGCAAGTAACATATCTTACTGAAACTCATCAGGTTTTTCTCAGTTAATGAATAATCAGTAGGGAGTAAGATGATATTGGTTTTATTGCAAATGAAACTCATTATTTTGCTGCGGGCTCTTGATTCTACAGATTCCAATAACTGGGTAGTGGAACAGATCAACAGGTCAGTGATTATTGTAATGCTTGAACTGTAAGTTAAACACTGTTTGAAAGCTCTAAAGTACTTAATGTGAATGTATGATTGTTTCAGCTGCACTGGAAGTATATGATAATTGATGAGGGCCACCGAATGAAGAACCACCACTGTAAGCTCACTCAAGTCCTCAATACACATTACCTGGCCACACACAGGCTCTTGTTGACTGGAACTCCACTTCAGAATAAGCTGCCTGAGCTCTGGGCACTTCTGAATTTTCTACTTCCATCTATTTTTAAATCCTGCAGCACGTTTGAGCAGTGGTTCAATGCTCCATTTGCAACAACTGGAGAAAAGGTATCCAGCAAGGAACCTTTTTGCTACATTAATCACCCTGTGGATCTTACTTGCAATTTTTCTGTTTAGCTCACATTTCTTTGTTTCCAATTCAAGTTTATGGATTACTTTCTTCTTGATTATAAATTATTGTACTTCTCAGGTTGAACTGAATGAAGAGGAGACTATTTTGATTATCCGTCGTCTTCATAAAGTATTGAGACCATTTCTTTTGCGGCGATTGAAGAAGGAGGTGGAGTCTCAGTTGCCTGATAAGGTTGAGTACATTGTAAAGTGTGACATGTCAGGCCTTCAGAGGGTGCTGTATAGGTGAGTAATAGAAAATGAAATTAATGGGCATGTAAATATCTAAGAATTAATACTTTTGTAAGAGACCCTAAAGATTCAAAACTTCCAGTATCAAATAATAGTGTACTTCAGCATCCTGCTATGTTACTATTAATCTTCAGTGGATGACTGTTTTCACCATCCAAATGCAACGTTTTCTTCTCACCGTCTATGCCCTGTACACTCTTCTGCAACGTGTTTCAGCCTCACACGGCCATCTTCAGGCATAGTTACGTGTGGAACGTGTCGTTGCTTTCAGTAAATGTCCTCTAAAATCCATGAAAGGCTGGTATCTGCTAATTGCCAACTGTATATGATATCTGTACTGTGTAATCATTGTATTGTGTTAATATTTTTGGCAGGATTATATATAAAGTGTTAATGTTCTGTTGTGTTATATGTCTTACATATTAATGTTCTTTTGGTGATATGTTGGTGTCGCTTTTTGTTGAATTACTCTGGCAGTGTGTGTAGTGATTGTGAATGTTTTCTGTTGCTATTTCTACATATTTTTAGGGAAAGGAGTGGAGGTGTGCTGCTATCTGGTGCAGAGTTTGTATAGTGTTTCAAATATGGGGTTAAATATATCAGTGTGTGTATCGTTCATATGTAGGTTGTTTTTGCTAATTTTATGGATGTGGTATTCTTTTAATATGTTTAAATGTTTTCCTCTTTTCCCTTGTTTTATTATGCCCATGGTGTGAGTAATGGTTCCTTATATGTGTCCTGTGTTTGGTATATGGTTAGAATATCCAGAATTACCACTTATTTCTAATGGCTTGTATATGTTCATATCTGGTTTCAGTGTCCTTCCTGTTTGACCTCTATTTTTTAGTGGGCAATAAGGGCGTTTCGTTGGGTTGATGCCTCTTCTGTTGTATTTATCTGTTTATGAATGGGGTTTTAATATGTTCTGTATTATGTTTTATGTGCAAAATGCTATTGTTATTTATTTAGGTGCTACAAACATCCAACCTATACAGTGTCTCATATTAAAGAAAGTGCATTGCATCCATGCCATAGCTCAAGCGGTTAGTCGCTAGCTTCCCACCGTGGCGCCCCAGGTTCGATCCCAGGTCTGGTCAAGTCGGATTTGTCGTGGACAAAGTGGCACTGGAGCAGGTTTTCTGCGAGTACTTCAGTTTCCTCTGTCAATCTTCATTCCACCAATAACTACACAATCACCCTCACCTATCATCTGGGGCTGGTACAATAGGCCAGAAGTGGCCACAGTGCAAGGGACTTAGTCCCACCCCACTAGCAATAAAGAAAAAAAAAAGTGCATTGCATTGTAAACTAGAACCATCCAAGTATTGCATGAACAGAGCTAAAGTAAGACACTATAATAAGATTAAATAACTTTTACCTAATTAATAGAATTACTTATGTGTTTTGGTATTATTGACATAATCCTTCAGTGGACCCATTTGTAGAAAGTAGGATTATAGTTTTAAATGGTGGTTATACTGAAGTAGCCTTAATATTGATATGTGAGAAATCAGTTTTAGGTAATAGTGTTTGTGTCAAACATAAACAACAGCCTGAAAATAACTTAATGGTGTTGAAACATGTGATGACTTATTTAAGAATAATAATTTCATATTTGCTCAAATTGTTGTGTAAATAGAAACCAAAATGCATTATTAAAAAATAATATAAACTCCGCCNGCATTATTAAGGTGAAATAATTTTGTGGTAAAGTGTTCAAAATTTGTCATGAAATTGGGACTGTGTTTCAAAGTTCACTTTAACAATTCTCATAATTTTCACAAAATTGGTTAGATTTAGATTAACTGTTTATACCCTTAATGTATATTTATCGCTTAAGTTGCTATCATACGTTGAAATGAATTAAACTAAAATTCTTAGTTTATAAGATGAGTATCTACGCTTTTGTTTTCAGACATATGCAGAGTAAGGGTGTGTTGTTGACAGATGGTTCAGAGAAAGGGAAACAAGGCAAGGGTGGAGCTAAAGCATTGATGAATACCATTGTCCAATTGCGAAAACTTTGCAATCATCCCTTCATGTTCCAGAATATTGAGGAAAAGTACTGTGACCATGTGGGGTCCCAAACAGGAGTAGTATCAGGGTGAGTTTATTTCTTTATACAATTTAAGTGTGAGGAACTTAGACAAGCAAATACATGAAAGGAAGAAAACATGGCTGAACACCTACAGAGGATGCCATCAGAAAGACTTCCCAAGCAACTTCTTGTATTATGAACTGATAGGATCCAGAAAGGCCAAGAAGAAGATAGCTTGATATTTGAGGATGGAACTAGCTAACAAGCTCAACCCTTGCAGATAATAATGATGTACAGATTTTGTTGACTCTACTTTACTACATTCAACCACATAATGCACGGTGATGTCCTGGATATATAAGAACACACTGCATCAGGGACTTGTATATGCGTGTCCAATTTCCTTTCCCTGTATGAAGCAAATATGGTGTGCAAGAATGTTTGGCCTTACATATTTTGATCAGTTAGTTGACAAATGTCATACTGATAGTATATTTATCTGAATTCAGTGTCAGATGCCTTTTTCCACTTTGAATTTTGAAAATCCATGGGTCTTGTTAATATTAATTATCTAATTATAGACCTATTTCACTATTACCTGTTTTTTTCTAAAATCTTTGAAACATTAATATATAACAGATTAGTGAATTTCTTAAAAAACATAATTTGATAGCTGATGCCCAAAATGGC
>NW_019722980.1:375557-453933 GCF_002891405.2 Cryptotermes secundus
ATGTTTAATCTCATATATTTTTTTATAAAACCGACTTGTCCAATTGTACATAATGTAACAGTTATGGATGTTAAATAAATCAATCAATCAATCAGTTAAACAAAATGCCTTGCTAGGGGTGATACTTCTACCCCATTGATACTATTGCTACTACACCATTTAATGTTCCTCTGTTTAATGATTTCCTGCATTTAATATTCATTGAGTCAATAATCTTAGTGTCAGTAACTGTATGTATTTTATCACATTTTAATATAGTATAACGGGGCGGGCATAAGAGCGTGTGTTTAGATAATTTGTAAATAAATGGGTGGTACAGCTCATGGAGTCTGCTTGAAGAAGTTAACGTTTCAGTTTTAAAATAAGCATGATGGTAAGTATTGCAAAACAAGCTAGGAACTATGCAACTGCAGTAAATGTACAAAATTCTAATTGTTTCAAAATTAAGAGTCTTATGGGATGTGACACCACAGTGTTTGATAGATGGGTACCCATGTACTTAACTACACAATGTCACACCCCAGAAGATCACAGTCTTGCTGACTGCAATTGTTTGTTGACTAAAATTATTTTGTGCAATTCTCTCCTTTTATTTCCAAGTCACATTGTGACTGACGGTCAGTCAGTCAGTCAGTCAGTAAGTCTTGGTGTCAAGCCACATCTGGCGCTCGTGACCAGATATTTATTACTGTTTGACAGTTACAGTCTTGTTTCTGTGGGTCGCCCTCTCTGACGAGAAGACGGATCTATCTTTTGTATATGCTGTTGGCCCTTGCCAGCGCAGTCTTTCTCGGGTCCGAGTCCCTTAGTACTTGCGAAATTTACAGCACGTAAAAGATCCTCATGTCTCTAGGAGACCTCTGAGCAAAATTAGGCAACAATTTCCGACCCAAGTAGTTTCTAATGCCTCTGGTAGATGGGGAAAATATCAGTGACCTCATTGGCTGAACGGGGCTGATAGGACGCACCAGTACCAGTAGGGTATGGCGACAGTAGAAATTAAAGGGGGACGCACAATGGACCAATAACTGGTCTAAGTGCACGGGAAAACCCACCCCCTCTAATAATAATAATAATAATAATAATAGTACTTGCGACCATATTTTACTGCCTCAGATTTGAGACTTCCCTTTCCCACATTTAAGCCGCCTTATATATATTGAGGATTATCATATGCCAGTTTTGTTCAGCTAATGGTAATTCTTCATCTGATTCAAAATATTGTTAGTTGACAGTATTTATTTCTTAAGAAATGATGCTAAGAAATCTCTCCTTTGTTGCCACAGCACGGTCCATCCTCAGTTTGCAGACATAGATGGCCTCCAGATAGGAGGATAGCTGCAGATATACTGGATAAGCACTTCGGGTACTCGATGGGAGTGGTCCTCAAGATTGGGGCTAACAGCAGTCTTTATTTAATTCTTGCTGTAGAATAAGAAGAATAAGCTTTAACTCTTAAGTTTCTTCAGTGGTGGGAAAAATATTTTGAGACCATGGCATCTCCATTATAACATAATATCAAAAATACATTTGTAACATGTTATTGTCTGTTCAGGCCTGATCTGTATCGAGCATCTGGAAAATTTGAGCTTTTGGATCGGATACTACCAAAACTGAAGGCAACCAACCACAGAGTGCTGCTCTTCTGTCAGATGACACAGCTTATGACCATCATGGAGGATTACTTAGGTTGGCGTGGATTTTCCTATCTGAGGTTGGATGGCACAACTAAAGCTGAGGATCGTGGTGATCTTCTCCGCAAGTTCAACAGCCCTGATTCAGAATACTTCTTATTTCTTTTGAGTACACGGGCTGGAGGACTTGGTTTGAACCTGCAGGCAGCTGACACTGTTATCATATTTGATTCAGACTGGAATCCTCACCAGGCATGTAACAGTTTTGGGATGCAGTGTGTGTTTTAGCAACATCATTGTCAGCCATTTTATCTTGTGTTCTTTATGTTTCCCTTAATCCCATAAGGCAAGAAAACATCTGATTCCTTTCCAGTCGTATCTTATTCTAGAATCCATCATCACATATTCCAGAAAATTGTGAATTTGAAATTCATAATGAAGTACTGAATATGAAGTAAGTAGCCTAAGCTGCTGCACATATTGAGATGGCTGGAGTATGTAGAAAATGGTTTGCAAGTGCTGAAAATTAAGTTTGGGCAAAAGGTAAATAATAAAGAAGAATAGGCATCAATTTGTAAAGGAGCTCAAGGTTCGTAGAGGACCATACAACCAAGGAGTAAGTATATAATCAAAAGTAAAGATTCTTTGCCTGGGCCTTTTTAAGTAAACTGTATGAAGTAAAATAATTGCTAGTTTATGATGAGACTTATTTGAATACGTACATGATTTCTCTTGCGCAGTTCTTTACTGCTGTGACGCCACATAGTGATTGCTTGATGAATTAAATCATTGCCAAATAACAAAAGGGTGGGCAGCATAGATTACTTTTGCCTGAAAACCTGGTTTTAGTTATTAGTAACCAGAGTAAGAAAAACAGAGCTCACTGAAAGAAAGGAATTTATGTGTAAGATAATTCAGTATTTTAATGATAAGGTGTGATTAAACAAATCCCTGCACACCAGCCATCACATATCTTGCCAGGATGCCCTGGATGGGCAGTGACAGGTGTGACATGCTCAGTCAGAACCAATCAGTGTGGCTGTGGTTTTTACTCTTATGTGTAGCAATGTAAGAGTGAAAACCACAGTCTAGTCAGGCTAAAATAAACACCCATCAGCCCATTTTCAAACATCATACGTTGCCATATTCGCAACTCAACACCTAACAACTGTGAATATAGAATTGCATCCTTGTTTGAGCCAGATACAACCTAGCATAAATTCACTCCAAAGTTATTCAATTCATATGTCTATATATACCTTATTTTAATATTTTACAATTTAATAAATATGTAATATCCTTGTTTGAGCCAGATACGACCTAGCAAAGATTCATTCCAGAATTATTCAATTCATATAATTGTATACTGTATTCTAAGATGGTTTGCAGTTCAAAAGAGCATTTGTTAAACAGTTTAATTCACCTCACGATGACCAAAAAATGATTGAAACATGTTGTGACATTAATAAAACAAATTGAATGGTATACATTATTTGAGTTGCGTTAGATGGAACAGGCCTAATAGAATAGTTTGGTTTCACTGTAGTACATCAAAGTTGAAAGGTTATCTTACTGCATTATCTCTCAGTTTCTTATTACTCCAGCTGAAGTGGATTAATACATTGTTTCTAAATGTGTTATTAAGGTTAGTGTTATATTACATATGTGTTGCTACAACTGGGAATAATATTTTCAGCTAGTGACTTTTTAGATGTTCATTTCTGTTTAGCGAGTAGTTTGTGTTTAACATGTTACTGTATCTCTTCTCTTGTGTTTGCAACATTTAATAGTATGACCAAACAAGTGGTGAGGAAGAAAAGACAAGGTTGGGTTTGGAATTGGCTGCAATGCCAAATGGGAGGCTGAACTGTGTTACATGCCTGTGTAACAGTTTATTTCTTACACTATCCTGCATAATTTGTGATCACAGTTGTTTAATATGAATAATTTATGTCATCTCTTCAATTTTAATACTCCATAAAATCCTTAATTTGTATGCTTTAGCATGTATGTTAAGGTGTGCTAATAATAATTGGATCTGCATAGTAACATGCAGTGTGAGACAGAAAATTTACAGGTCCTTGGAACTCCCACTGCAATTTTATCAGTTCATGAACCAGAAAATGTTGAGAACCACTGTATCAGTTGGTATTGTGAATAGTTCTTAAGTCATTGTATTAATGTCATGTTTCTATGTTGCAGGACCTACAAGCACAGGATCGAGCCCATCGTATAGGACAACAGAATGAGGTTCGTGTACTACGACTGATGACTGTCAACTCTGTAGAAGAGAGGATCCTGGCTGCAGCCCGCTATAAACTTAACATGGATGAGAAGGTTATCCAAGCTGGCATGTTTGATCAGAAATCCACAGGCTCAGAAAGACAGCAATTTCTGCAGAGCATCTTGCATCAAGATGATGCTGAAGAGGAGGTAACCCTCAGTGTTATATATATACAGTTGCGGAGTTGTCTTGCATTTATAATGTAATAAGATATTTTGGAAAGAATTAGATTCACCATTTTGAAAGAATGTAACCTGAACACATTCCAAAACATTTAAGAGAGTATATACCTAGAAGACCGAGATCCACTGAATGTCCAGAGTTACACTGGTAGGATCAACCTATCTTATAGAAGAATGGAATGTATTGAAAGGCCCAAAGCTTAATGTTGATGTTAACGAGAACTATAAATTAATACACGTATAATTTATTAGCCCATTCTTGTGCATAATTTTCACTGTACAGATTCCCGCTATGTTAAATGTGTCCATTATACTCTTAGAATTTTGTACCATCCCATGTGGTCTAATTTTTGGCATGTAAATAATGTTTTATACAGAATTTGCAATTTTCTGTTCCTGCCTCCAGTGCATCATTGGTGTTACACGAACTGTTAAGTAAATGTATTGTCACATGTTAGTGACTAGCCATGTGGTTTGAATTGCTTGCAAATTGATAATAATTTAAACTGGAAAAACCATATTGATCAATTGATTCCAAAGTTAAGTAGAGCATGTTATGCAATTAGAGTCATGTTACATATTAGTAATATTGACACTCTCAAATCAGTCTATTTTGCTTGTTTTCACTCTTTAATGAAGTATGGAATAATTTTCTGGGATAATTCATCTGACAGTAAAAAGGTATTTACATTGCAAAAGAAAATTGTTAGAGTCATGATGGGTGTCAAATCCCATAATTCCTGTAGAGATCTATTTAAGGGACTACAGATCTTAACTTTGCCTTGTGATTATATATATTCATTAATAAACTTCATTACAAATAATGAACATCTTCAAACTAATGCGGATGTACACAGTGTTAACACAAGACACAAACACTGTCTTCATAAACCAATTGCTAACCTCTCATGCTTTCAGAAAAGCACATATTATGCTGGGATTGACATTTTTAATAACCTGCCATCTGATCTCAAAGGTCTTACGAATGAACAGGCATAATTTAAAATAGCACTGAAATGATACTTAAATGCACATTCATTCTACTCTGTTGATGAATGCCTATTATCTAGAAAATAGCTTGTGGATCTTTAAATGGCCTTGTGTGTAGTCACTGTGTAATCTCGGTTTCTCTTGTATGAGAACTCCATTGGGTCTGTACATATGTTTTGTATTTGTATGACATATTCCACATCCTACAGTCATTTTGACTAACTTTGAATCCATGGAATGCAATGCAGTGTAATATAATGTAATGTAATGTATGAGGGTCAAACTGAAAGTCATGAGCTACAATTTTTTGTAAAGTAACAAGCTTTATTCTTGACAAACCAAATACACCACCTCAATCTACAGACCTTTCTTTATTTTTCCACATAATCACCATTTCTTTGTACACATTTCTCCCAGCGTTCTGGGTGTTTGAAAATTCCCCTTCTGTAAAATTCCATTCCAGCCATCCAAAGACACTGACGCACTGCTTTCTGAATTGCCTCCCTTGTCTCAAAACGTTGTCCACGCAGCTGATCCTTCACAAATCCAAAAAGATGGTAGTCGGAGGGTGCCAGATCAGGGCTATAGGAGGGGTGTGGAAGAACTTCCCATCCCATCTTTGCAATTGCTTCCAATGTGACCTTTGTGGTCTTCGGTCAATAACTGCAGGACCCAATGAGCACAAACTTTCCTATAGCCCAAGCTTTCAATCATCTCTACTGCACTGTGCCCTGTTCCAAGTTTTCGGGCTATTATGTTCACAGTCACATGCTTGTCATCTTCAGTGATCTCATTCACTCTTTCCTTGTTGTGTTCAGTTGAGGCTGTTCGAGGACAACCGCTTCGAGGCTCATCTTCGATGCTGCTGTTCCCATCTTTAAAATGTTTCACCCATCTTCAAACAATGCTCGCACCCATGTACACACTTCCATAAGCACGCTGAAGTCTCTGGTGAATTTCTGCAGCAGGGATTTCCTCTTTCACAAAAAACTCGATGACAGCACGCTGGCAAAAGAACATATCGTTGTTGGCCATTTTGTTAGGAGTGATACTGGTCACGTGATGCAAGCCGTTGACGTCACAAGACACTCAAGGTTAACACAACAGCTGGTTTCACCTGCCACCATACTCTCATTTGTCTGCTGTTACCAGGTTGCATGCAAAAGAAATTGCTCATGACTTTCGGTATGACCTATGTAATGTAATGCAATTGTAACTCATAACTCCAGGTAAGCATAACAGTTTCACAGATCTACGCACTTAACAAATCATTGCCATCTTTGTGGTATCGATGTAAAAAAGTCAAAGCTGAAATCCATTCTCTACAATTTGTGTGCACCCACAAGCATTTTTTGGAACCCATCTTGTGCAAAACTTTTGATAGTCTAGCCTAACTGTGATAATCTCATAGAGAACAGTGTGTGAAATTTGTGGAATTTCACACAAAACTTAAGAAATTGTGAAGTGCTGTCTTTCACTTTGAACAATATTATCACTCACTACAGATGGCCGACCCCTTCACTCTTCATCATGAATATTCGCCAATCTTCAAACATTCTACACCATTGTCTTGTAGTACCTTTACCTGTTACATTTTGGCCATAAACCACCCATAATTTGAAATGGATTTCTGCAGCACTCATGTTTTTAACATGAAGAAAGCAGATAACAGCTCAAATTTTGCAGCTTGCAGGATTATCAGTCACAGGATAAATCAAAACTTGTTCTGTAGAAAAAAGAACACAGACTAAGTGACCAGTTATGTGATGGTTCACAAGATAATGAGTCATGTGACTACATGCTAGGGCTCTCCCCTGCTGCTACATTAGTTGCCTAAAATAAATGGAGGTTACTTTGTGAATAGCCCTCATATATGCAAAGTTGCACAGAGATGGTGAAGTGAAAGTGCTAAAATTAGTAAAATTATTCTTCACTTTAACCCTGAACCTCACAATGTGACAAACATTAAAATTAAAATTTATTTATTTAGGCAACCCTCAGTTGTCGAAAGCAAATCAGGGCAAATATGAACACAGTGAAACCTTCACATAATTGTGTTTAATAACTTGGGTTTCTGGATTTTCACATACATTTTAAAAATATACATAAAACAAATGATTTTGTGAACACTCCTCTTTCCTAACATTAATTTAATGGTAAGTTTATAGTGTCCCTACCCTCTCAGTAATGGTTGTGTCCCAGGTGTTTTCTCATTTCAGCCTTGTATGGTATTTCAAATCCCTGAACACTAAAAAAAATGTAATTACAAATATACCAGAGAATAAAAAATGAGACGTGCCAAAAGCTCTAATATTATTTCCAATAATTTCTGTAGCTCGTTCTCCAGTTTGTCCATTTATCTAGGTTATTGCTTGCCTTTGGTTTCTCCATTGTGTTGCCTAATCTTTTTTACTTGAGAAAGCACTCTTTGTACGGAGACCATATCCTAGTCGTGCGTCAATGTAGAGACATTTAATTTTCATTTGCTTACCGTTGTTACAGGAGGAGAATGAAGTGCCTGAAGATGACACAGTGAACCGTATGATTGCTCGTAATGAGTGTGAGTTGGAACTGTTTTCACGCATGGATCTAGAACGTCGCCGTGAAGAAGCAAAACTTGGTCAAAACCGCAAATCACGACTGATAGAAGAAGGTGAATTGCCTGATTGGCTTGTCAAAGATGATGAAGAGGTAGGTAGTTTCATTGCATCTTGAGCATTCTTTATAATGAGCATTGTTTACTTACTGCATGCACAAAATGTAATAATGAAAATATCAATACAATTTATAACGAATCATACAAATTATACCTCTTTGTCTTTGACATCATTTAAATTTCATATGGGTTGACAGACAAAAGAAGCTCCAGCCTCTACTGTCTTGCCATAATATTTCCTATTCAGTTTCTTGCCATCTCTTTCCTCCCTTCTTGGCATCTAGTACCTGGCTGAACTGTCTCGTTTAGTGTTGTCCCATAAGTCTCTTCTCTTTAAAATGTAATTCTAATCCCCTTCAAGGTATCCTTGTTCTGTCCATTCATGTTGCATGGCAAAACCATTGTAGTTATTTCTGTTTTAAATCTATAAACAAATTCTGGATTCCACTAAAGAACTTCATATCCATTGTTTGGACTTTGCTTTTACAGCTCTTTCTTAGGGTTCATATTTTGGCATTACATATTGTAGAATCTGCTTTTACAGCTCTTTCTTAGGGTTCATATTTTGGCATTACATATTGTAGAATCTGTTTAAAATATAGAACTATGTGGTGCTGTTTTACATTGTTTTAGTATCTGTTCCATAAATTTCCTTTTAAAGTATGATAGAATTTAAAACTTTTTATTTCTTTTCTGGTGGACTCTTAATCGATTTTGCCTTCTGAATTTATGTCATTCCCTAAATAAATAATATTGTACCCCTGTTTAGTCATTGTGTCTATTATATTTGTCATAATATTTTTGTCTGGGTTCACTGAAATTCTTACAATCACTGTTTTGTCAGTATCTGTTTCCAGTCCCTATTGCCTTATAAGTTTCCATTGGTTGGAGTTCTCTTCAGTCTTGTTTTCATCTTTCCCCGAGGTCACCTCCATTTTCAGATGTTACTGTTTTCATGTCTGGCCTTCTGTTCTTTCCTCTGACTTTATTGTCAGTTTTGTCCATCTTGCCATTGAACATGACTGGTAAGAGGACACTTCTCAGTTTCTCATTTCACCCTGCTTCTTGTTTTGAACAATTTTGATTTTATGTTTTTTGTGTGTGTGTGTGTGTGTTTTACACAACTTACATTTATGTTAGTTTCAGTTTATCTGTTAGATATTCTGGTACTTTTGTTTTACTTAAGCTTGACCAAATCTTATCTCTCTTCATGCTACTATATGCTTTTCATCTGTAAACTCAGTTACAATATCCTAGCTGAAATCCACATATTTCCCAGATAATTGTCTCATTATAAAAGTGAAATCTGTTGTGGATCTTTCATGTATAAATGCATGTTGTTCTTCATTGAGCCTTGCTGTTATAAATAGATTGCATTTTATTAATTAAAATCACTTCCTAAATTTTATAACAGCAACTAAAATGTTATCCATTTGTAATTATGGCATTTTGTTGTCTTCTTTCTCATGTATTTGTATTATCACCTGTTCTTTCTATCCTCTGATATCTAATTTGATTTCAAAATCTTCCTCATGGTTCTACATAACCCCTGCAATGTCTGCTGTCACTTCAGTATCACATAGGGTGTTCTTCATTTTGCACTGATGATTTCAGTATCCAACATGCATGTTTGTTCAGTTATACTTGCCTTGTCTCTTTAGTTAGTATATGTAGCATTTAAATATCCTATTGTACTGTTTAATTTCTTATCCTTTCTTCTTCTTCTTCTTTTTTCTTCTCCCCCAGTCTTACTAGTGCAACTTTCATAAATGTTTCAATGGCAGTGTGGTTATTGCCATACTGTCAAATTTTGTTGTCCTGTTTCATTGTTAATACAACAAGTATATGGTCATTATATGACCATTATATGGTCATCCTCCAGTATGTCACATGTTGTAAGTTGTTCTGTCAAGGGAAGCACCAATTAAAATTTGTTTAAAATTGAAGTTGATAGTAATTCAAGTTTTCCTCTTTTGAGTTCAACACTATAGTGCTTTTGTCATATGTGAGTATCCAGTGTAGTGTTTGTTGCTGGTGTCTCTTATTTCTTGGGGGTTGTGTTCTTGATGGTGTGACTGAAAGTTTCCTTTGTAGTTAGAATGATTGCTGCACCTTGTTATGTGTAGATTTTTGGTGCAAGTTTGTTGTCACTGGCCTATGTTGATTGAGTGTGGTGTTAATGGTTGGTGAGTAAAGACAGTCTTCTAAAGTTCTCATAATGGATGTTGTAAACATTTACACACATCATAAGAACTTCTGTATATATAATACAGTGTAAACAGGTTGAAAAGTGGATATTTCAGAAAGGTAGCTAAGAACTGTACTATGACAATTCACTAATAAAGTTTATAGTTTTTTTATTGTTAGTGGCGTGGGACTAAGTCCCTTTTACTGTGGCCACTTCTGGCCTATTGTACCAGCCCCAGATGATAGGTTAGGATGATTGTGGAGCAATTGGTGGAATGAAGAGTGGCAGGGGAAACCGAAGTACTCAAGAGAAAATCTGCCCCAGTGCCACTTTGTCCACCACAAATCCCACTTCACCAAACCCGGGATCGAACCCAGGCCACCATGATGGGAAGCCAGTGACTAACCACTTGAGCTATGGCCCAGCCCAAGTTTACAGTTAATATACCACCTGATGCTGACCTTTGATGTTGATGTAATAGTTTCCAATGAAAACATAGTCATCATTGAAGTTGCATCAGCAGTTATTAAAATAATAATTGTTGAAGTTTATGTCAGATTGATAAACAGCTGAGAGTTCCAGCATCAATTTTTTTTGTATATTAGGAGATTTGTGTTCATTAGGTTGAGCGATGGACATTTGAAGAGGAAGAAGAAAACTACTTGGGACGGGGATCAAGACAGAGGAAAGAAGTGGACTATAGTGACAGCCTTACGGAAAAGGAATGGCTTAAGGTTTGGTCAGAATTAATTTTTTAAATATAATTATAATGGAACTGTAGTTCGTGTAACATAATCATTGCCTACAGTATGAGCTCCAGTCATGAAAGTACACATTCCCATTGTCATGGTTCCTGACATGTTAGCTAGTGTTAGAAGTATTTACTGAATTATTTGTTATGATATTGCTATATAGTTCATTGTATATAATTATTATGAATTTCTGCTCTCCATCTCAAAGAATCAGTTTACCTCAAGTGAGCAGGTGACTATATTTTTGAAGCCCTGTTTGTTTTAAACATTCTCTATTCCCAAAATATGTCACATTTATTAAAAAAGTGACTAAGAACAAAGTGTGTAGTTTGTAAACTTGTGTATATTTACTTATTTTGCATGTTAGGAGTTGTAAACTTTACCATCCAGTGATTAGTGAACAGTTTCAATTGCATTTGGAATGTTTTCAGTAAGTAATTGCTTTGATAATGGGTTGCAGGCAATAGATGAAGCTGGGGAGGACTTTGAGGAAGAGGAGGAAGAAGAAGAGAAGAAACTACGCAAGAAAACACGAAAACGGCGGAAAAAGGGAGAAGAAGATGAAGAAGAAGAGTCAACACAAGTGAAGAAACGCAGAACTACCACAGCAACTGCAGCTACCATAACCACATCAGTAGACCCAAGACTCAAACGTCAGATGAGGAAGTTGATGAACATTGTCATCAAATACACAGACAGGTAGCTACCAAATTAGCTGATACAGAGCACTTCATCTGTGATATGACTATACAGAAGATATCTTTACTTCACAAATGGATCTATAGTGAAATTAAAATGAAAACTTATAAATCCTAAAGTTATAATTTTTTTAGTATCCCTTCAAGGCTTGTTTGGCGCAACTGGATAATATCTTCCCCCATTATAATATTGATCACATATATTGCATTTGTGTCAAAGGGACAAAACAATGTAATGTCATAGCAGTGGGTACATTTTTGAATGTTGTGTACTTTCAGAGAAATTTGTTAAAATCATATTTTTGGTAATGAAAGACTCTATAAATGCTATTCTGCATATCTGTGCAGTTCTTCCACTCTTGTGCTGAACCAGTGCTCTTGCTGAATGCTGTCCCTGAACCAGTGCTCTTGCTGAATGCTGTCGTATTCACTAAAGTTTAGTAAATTGAAATTAAAAAAAAAATCATGGTTTGCAGAAAGCAACTGGGAGTTGGTGTGGCCATCTGTCATTCCCCATTGTCCACTGTGCATAAAGAAATCCATAAAAAACAAAAGGATAGCTAAGCATCAAAGTGTTTAGCATGACGTTGGAAGATGTTTGCACCAACTGCAGCATTCAGCACAATTAAACTTCCTAACTGCATGGAGCAGAGTCCTCTCTAGAAGCTAATATATTCTTGTTCAGACTCCCCGTCTTTTATAAATCCCAAAAGTTTATTACTATGTAGGATTTGAGGTTCTCACAGCGGTGGTTATGAAGATTTATATCTTCTAGGACATTAATTTGTGTAGTCCATTGAAAGGCAACTGATGTTTTGGAGGAACTTATTGCCTCCATTCTCAGAGTTAGAGATGAGGAAAGCAAGACGCAAGCAGAGCTCTGCTTTTTGTGGATTTCCAGACAAAAGTCTTTGGTTCATTTCTACTGAAAAGACAACTATCGTCCCCTCCACCAGTTTAGATCAAGAGAGTGCTTTCCTGGTGACACCTGGCAGTTGTTCTTTGTCTTTATTCAGTTGCTGTGCATTGGTCATGGGAACAGTATTTTTACTCCTCACATAATTATTAGACTTTTCAATTTACCTGTAACTGTTCATTTAAAATTGTCAATATTAACAGTTCATGGGAATGAAGAAATCTCTTTAGTAATGGTCTTGCTTGATTTCACATTGCCTCCTGTGATCATCTCTATAGCTTACTGAACTTTATGTTTTGTAAGCACAGTTGCTTAAAACAAATAACAGTTATACATGTTCAGTATCATATACTAACTACTGCATCACACTTGCAACTCAAGCAAGTTCCCCAAGTAATATGTAGAGTAGGTGACACTGTTCTGATACCTGCTTCCCTGCCCACTTCTCTCCCCCATGCTCCCATCTGCTAAAAGGGCCCTTTTCAATGGCAAACCTAGCCACTCTTCTTCTGTATCCTGTTGGTTCACCTTGGGTCTCTCAGGAGCCAGTGGGAACTGATGGGTTTGCTTCCAATGTCCCCTTTTGTTTCTGTATAAACCCATGTTCCTGCATGCTGCCTTCTTCATGCTGGTTCCTTGCTTGGTTTACTCTTCAACCCTGAAGATGGAGGCAACATGTTCCACAGAAACATCAGTTGACTTCCAGTGGAATACACAGAATTGTGTCGCAGAAGATAAAGCTGTGGATTCATTTAATGTGAATATAGTGGTAACAGTAACCAGAACCTGATAATTACTGCTTTTGAAATATTATCATGACAATTCAATGAATATGTAAGTGCCACAGCTGCCAGGCTTACACAGAAATCATACAATTACATTTTTATATGCATTCTTACTTATTTTTAATATAAAACCACTCTCATTTGTTATGAAAATAAATTTTAAAAACCAGGTCTTATAGTGAAGCAAACATGATACACCGTATCTGTCTGACCCTGGAGAAAATATCATATAATCTTTTGTGCATAGTGATGGGCGAGTGCTAAGTGAGCCATTCATGAAACTTCCTTCTCGTCGTGAATTGCCAGACTACTATGAAATTATCAAGAAACCTCTCGACATCAAGAAGATCCTGCAGCGAATTGATGATGGCAAGGTATGGAAGCTAGGAAAAGGAGTGTTTCATATCAGCAACTCTGATGGTTTTAATCATAAACTTTTTTTAAGATATCCCTGTAACAGGCCACAGAGACCCATAAGGTTGTGAGATGTTGAGGTTCTCACATTTTCTAGACAATCAGCTCATAGATGGCAGCAAGGCTGTCAGCCTTACGTGCTGGCCACCCTTTATGCCCCAGGAAGATTCGTGGTACTCATTTCTGTTAGAGGCTGAGTCAACCCCAGGGCCATAGTCAATTGAAAAAAATCCAAATACCACATCAGGACTTGAACCCGCGACCTTCTGGCTTGTAGCGTAGTGCCTCAACCAACTACACTACCATGTGTCCCCATTCATAAACCATTTCCAAAGAAAAATATTAAGTACCCTTTAGTGAATCAGAACTTGAATAAGTTAACTGGAAACTCCTCGAGAGGAGTAAATCCAGCATTATCATTAAAATGAATACAATTACATAGAGTGAAACTGATTGAAGATGAACGGCTTAAAGCATTGTCCACCCATACAGATATATCAGAAAGTCTCCAGGTGCGGTCAAAAAAATAAATACTGGCTTAACTTGCTTAATTTTGGTTGCCATCTCCTTCAAAATAATTTCCTTGGGAATGTGTACAGCGATCCCATAATTTTTGCCATGCCTCAAAAGCACAGTGGAAGTCATTTTCCTTAATGCTATCAAGTACCACTTGCAATTCCCTTTGGATATCAGACACTGTTTCAAAACACCATCCCTTTAGGTTCATTCTCAATTTGGGAAACTAAGCTAAATCACAAGTGGTTAAGTCTGGCAAGTAGGGAGGATGAGGAATAATAACCATGTAGTTGTTAGTCACAAACTATGGTTTTCAGTGTGTGGGTTGGACGCATTGTCGTGATGAAGGAGCCAGTTGTGGTTGTGCCAAAGTTCTGGTCTTTTTTGTGGCCCATTTTCTCTCAAGTGTCTCAAAACATCAGAGTAAAAGTCAGAGTTGTAGGATTTGAGGTTTTCACAGTGGCGACTATGAAGAATGCCGTCTTCGGGAATGTGGCAGCATGTAGATCTGTGTGAACCAATATTCTTAACCCTGAAGATGGAGGCGATACATTCCTCCAAAAACTCGGTTCACACAAGATCTACATGGCGCCACATCCCAGAAGATGGCATTCTTCAAAAGTCAGAATTGATTGTAATGTTAGGAGGAACAAATTCACAGTGAACAATCAAAACAATGAGCAAGCTCTTTGTTAAACTCTGGACCTGCCACGCCTTTTTTGCTCTTGGTGATTGTGGACTCTTCCACTGCGATGATTGTTACTTTGTTTTTGGATCATAACCATAAATCCAACTTCTGTCACCCGTTATGATCCTGGAGATAAAAGTTGGGTTCTCATTAGCCTTGTTTTGTAGCTCAAGACACATGTTTACATGCCTCTGCTTTTGATCATTATTTCAAGAGTTGGGGAACAAACTTCACAGCAGTGTGGTGCATGTTCAAATTTTCTGTTAAGATCTCCTGTCAAACTCCATAACTGATCCCAACAGTATCTGTGAGCTCATGGATTGTTTGGCCACGGCCTCCTTGGATGAGTTCTCAAATTTTTTCAACATTTTCTATCATTTTGCTGGTGCTTGGTGACCCTGAATGTTCATCATCTTCAAATGACACTCAAGTCATCTTTAAAGGTGAATGCCATTCAAAACCACTGTCTGGCTTAAAGAATGCTCTCCAAAAGCCTCAGAAAGCATTTCTTGTTTAAAAATATTTATTGTATGTAACAAAATCCATAGAACTGATAGTTTATCCACTTAGTACATTTTTTTATATCAAAACATATGTCTTTACTTTACCAAGTTTGGCTTGCTGCTTCAGTTTCCCACACTTTCATTTCCTCAGCTCTTCATATATTTTCAGTTCAATGATTTTGATGATCTGGAGCGTGACTTCATGCAACTATGTAAGAATGCACAAACATACAACGAAGAAGCATCTCTAATACACGAGGATTCTATTGTTCTCCAGTCAGTTTTCACCAATGCTAGGCAACGTCTTGAGCAAGAAGGAGAGTCAGATGATGATGATAAGTCACGAGGTAAGTATTGCCTATATATGCATACATATGAATTGAATAAAAAGAAATTGTAAACTTTTGTTTGTGTTAACGTACGTATCATCATGACATGTTTTAATGCACACTGCCTTTGAAATTGTTCCCTTTTGCTGTCACACATTTTAGCCATCAGCTGTACCACTCCTGGAAGTGATCCTGCAGAGTTTTTATGTGGTCTGTTTAAATGCTAATGCTGTAACCTCTTTCATTAGTTCTGCTGACTGGGACTTGGATCCCTTTAAGAGGTCTTGTTAGACACTGATAGCCTGAGTTTCATGAAATCCAGTATGGACAATACCAAATGGGTTGATCCAGGTGTAACCGTCTATACTTGTATTTGAGAGGTACTCAGTTAAAATCTTGGAGGGCACTAACTATCCTAACACAGGTTCTTCCTAGTTTTCTTCAGTACCTACAGACATCTGCCAGGATAGTACTGCAATTATTCCATGATGGCTTCCTTTCAAATCCCTTCAAATTGATCATTCATGTTTCATCCTACCCTTTGATGTCTCTTAACATGCTCACATGTCACTGCAAACATGTTTGGAACAGTTCTACCTGTGACATCCTCTTACCCCATTTCCATTACTACCATGAGACCATCTCCCCCCCCCCGTTCTGTATTGATAAAGACAAGAAAAGGACAGCAAACCAGTTCACATATGTCTGTCTTTGTAAAAATGTGTGATTTATATAATTATATAGCACAAATGAAAAATTCATTCATGGACTCATGGATAGCATTCAGACCCAGTAATCAGGAGTTGACCATGTTCATAATTTGGTGATGGCCTTTTTTTAGGTGATGGTGCAGAAGAAGAAATTCCTTCTGATGCAGATTCCTCTGTGAAGATGAAAATCAAACTGAAAGGCCGCAAGGTAGAATCTCGGGGTGGTGGCCGTCGCAAAAGATGTACGAGGAAGTATGTTAGTGATGATGAAGAAGATGAGCCGCTGGTAGGCAACTGAAATGGCAGTTAAAATGGTGAAAATGGTATACATGTTAGGGTTTATGTGAATGTTATGTATTATGTGACAGTATTGAAAGTACTGGTCAGTTCAGAAGTTTCTGCCATTTTGCATTGTAGAGGCTGAAATCACATTGAGTATCCAAAGATATGAGTAAAAATGGTTATAGTACTAGCTACTAAGGAGGAGCCAGGATAGAAAGTCGGGATAGCAACTGGCTACAGGCTGGACAACCGAGAGGTCAGAGTTCTAGTCCCGGTAGGGTCAAGAATTTTCTCTTCTCCACATTATCCAGCCTGGTTCTGGGGTTCACCAAACCTCCTATCCAATGGGTACCAGGGGGCTCTTTCCCCAGGGGTAAAGCAACAGGGACGTGAAGCTGACCACTCACCTCCAGCTAGTACCAAGGTCAAGAAAATGTGGATCTATACATCCACTCCCCCATATGCCTTCATGGCATAGTGCTTAATTAGTTAAGCACAGGGATAACTGCCTTTTTACTAGCTACAAAGTGAGCCAGATGCTCTGTCCCTGTTGTATTAGTGCTGTAATTCAGAGGTCACATCTCCCCTCTGTAATCCAGGTATATAATGAGACTGTATTTATTTACTGAGAGAAATTATTAAACTTCTGTTATATGCACCTTTTTCTTTTCAAACATTTTATAAAGATTTGTTTTTATAAATCATTTAATCCTTTGTGGTTCATTTGTAATTCAGAGCCCTGCAAAGATTTAATATTAATAACCCATATTCATGAAGAAAATAAACATGATATAGTGTCAAAAAGGATAATTAAACAGATCCTTTATTAGAAGCAATATTGCATTGCAGTTTATTTATTATCTTGGTGTTAAAGAATATGGGTGTGTATGTCCTTGTCCAGAAATTAAGTGAATTTGCATCATATTTTTAAACTGACACGTCTCTCTGTTGACATTAGTAAAGAGTGTGACCATGTTTTATTGGATATTGAACAGGTGAATCATTTTATTTTTTTTCTCAACATTTGTTATACAGAGGCTGTTATTAATGTTTTTGTAATATAAATATATTTTCCTTGCTGCCCATTGATCAGTGTCCCATTTGCATAATCCAGTAGTATCCAGGTAAGCAGATGAACTTGTGCTTAAATCATTCTAGAGAAAGTGAAAGGAAAGTACCTCATACCTCATATAAAGTCATGTTGGCATATGAAGTGCAATAGTAGTTGCCAGCATAACACCTGAAAGGAACATGTTATGAAATTTTAGCAAGATTCATTAGCACATGATAAATATTGTAGCGTGTTTTGTGTGTCACGCTACAAATAAATCCACGTAGGCCTCGAATTCCGTAGAACCTTTATTGTTCTTCACTTGCACAATCACACACTTTACAATTATTAGCCTCCACAATGTCTCGGCCGATACTCGACTGTCTTCCCTGGCGGTTGTTCCAAGACTCGCTTCTTCGAAGGCTGGAGAGAGCGACTGACTTCTTAGGTGGCACGATGAAGACTTTCTTCTAAGATGGCTATTCCAGGACTGGCTTCTTATACGGCTAGATAAGGACTTTCTTCTCCGAAGGCTTGATAACGACTGACTGTCCGAATGCATTCAACCCCGCTATATAACCTTGGTCGCTGCTATGCGACGAACCCTCTGTTATAGCCGTGGAAACGTTGCTTTGGTGGCTCCGCGTTTCCTACGCAATAACCCATTGTTATCGCGTTGTCTCTGTGGGAACGCTTCGCGTATTCGTCGTAACCGTGGAGATTCGGTGTTGGAACTACAATAGAGCGATTGTTGTTTATTATGCATCGGTCTATTCTGGCGTTTCCACAGAAGTGACTCTTCTGGATTGCCGACATGTTACAATATATTTACACCAGAATCCTGTATGGATAGATCCATTCTATAATAATTCTCTTCATTTGGTGTGTGGCATCTGAGTCAAACCATTTGGAATGGTCTAGAGATTAAAATATTTCCTTGTGGGTTAATTATAATAACTGTAATATGTTTACAGATCCAGAGGTATGAGAAAATTGTTATCCTGTCAGGTGTCACTAAGCAGAATGAGAACACACAGTGTTCCCCCTTCTTCAGGAGGTACCCCTTTAATTTTTAATTTGGAATTCTACTAGACTAATTCAGATGTCTTCCATGTTAATCTCATTTCACTGTTTAAACCTTCAACATTCCTCTCACAGAAAAAAATAAATTGCCTCATCTGTTACATCATCACACTGAAGAGAATGTCTCACAGTCAACATCACCACCCTGGCAGACATGTGCAACCTGCTGACATACATTTTTGGTCCAGAAATAATCTGAAAATTGGACATACATTCTATACTGACAAGGCTGATGTCCAAGAAGACTTAACTGTATAGAAGATTTAATAACTAACCCAATGTAGTAGAGTTCTTCTTGGGAATCTGATAGTCACTCAGCTAACTAAGACATTCCCTGTCTTTTATGTGATCTGAAGTTTACTGCTTATGGCATGTTGGCACGGAGTGCTTAGAAAACACCATTCCTCTGTTACAGTGCAATTGTTGCCATGGAAGTATGCTTGTTTGTGGAGCCATTACCTAGCAACGGCTGTTGTATAGTCGCTTATTTTGCAGTCATTGCCTAGCAACGGGTCTACATGCCACAATATTTGTTATTTTTCAGTATTTTTGTGGCTTCCATGTCTGAATGATTTAGCATTATTATACTTATTGCTGTGACTTTCTAAATGTATTTTTATTTTGTTGGAGCAGCAAATTTGAGGATTCTTGCTATATATCACTAACATATAAAAGTGTGAGAAGTATTATATGGCATGCATATATCACAAATAATTTATCTGCAGAGTAATCTGTTGTGTAAAAAAGTTTTCTCATTTTTAAATTTCATTTTGGTTATTGTATCCCAACTCCTCCTGCCCCAGTTCCAGTCTTCCCTTTTGTAGATCAGGTAACCTTGCAGGTATTTTCGTTTCACCAGAGAACAACATTTTTATTGTGAAGGTAAAAAATGTGTTTCATGCCATTATAACCATTTGATTCATAAATGTGAATGTACATAAAACAGTATTGTACCATAGTCAGTGAAGCGTTTTCCTCTCTTATGAAGTAATTACAAGTAGAGAGTACTTTGTATAACTTAGTTCTTATTTAAGGCTCATAAATGCATATAAAGTTGACATTAAACAGCTAGAAATTTACAACTTATATTATTAACGTGATTGAATGTTGTGTCTCAGTTTATTGCATTTGTATTGTATTATTCATACATATTCATGTTGCTGCATCCCTTGCCATTGTTTTTCCAAACATGATCATGAACATGCATATAGGGTTTCAGTAAATACAAAGCTCCTTTTCCTTTAGTGACTGTGGTGTATATAACTGCAGAGACTGTATTCATGCAGTATCACCATTTTCTTGTGGTTTCCATTTTTTTTATACAAAATGTTACACATGTTTTCAAGGTCTTCTGAACTCCATTATTTATGATGATAGTAGTAGCAGTACATTTGAAAGGCAAACTGCAAATTTAGTGGTAGGCAGCAGTAGGAAACAGTTGTTAGATTTGAGGCTCATGCAGCAATGACTGTGGAGAGTACTATCTTCAAGGATGTAACTCTTCTCCTTGCTCCCATTGGTTCTCTCTGGGCTCCTTTACAGGCCTCTGTCTGAACCAAGTTTTCTATGCATGTTTGGTGTCTATGTCTTGATGATTGCCTGCTTTTCATACTAATTGACTCTGAAGATGGAGTCAGTACTATCCTCTGAAATGTTCGTGAACTTCTACCTTTCTACACAGCATCACATTCCAGAAGATAGTACTAATCTTTTACTGCTGTTGCTGAATTTCTATGTATACTCTTCAGCCATTTATAGAACTGTATATTGCATTCAGAATGATGAGTAAACAATTTATGTGTCTTGTTAACTGTTACTGGTGCTCAGATAGTTAACGCAAGTATTGGTGTGTGTGTATTGTATAGGGTTAATGCATTATTGTAACCATGCATCTAGGGATCAGTTCCACTTTTATTTTTGCATGTAGACTATGCATAAGCTCATGTTTCAGACAATTTATCACTCAACTGTGTTTTGAAAACATATCCACAACAGGGAATACTGGTCTTATTTTGTATTATTTTATTCAGTTTTGCAGTTGATGGAGATGCCATCTTGCTGTGTTTCTGTATATAGTACTTATTTCAGCCTGATACACATTGGCCTAACCTGAAAGTATGCATACATGAATGGTATGAAGAAAACTCAGTTTCTGAAAAGGCCAAGACAAGTAGTGAGTGGATCATATTTGCCAATTGAAAGTAGAATTACTGTTAAATCTGTGAAGAATAAAATGTGTATTGTTTTAATTACAGGTCAATAGCAAATAGACAGTTAAAAGTTAAAGCCATTCTGCATAGCAGAATTTTGTAAAGATTTATAATGTATGTCTTCAAAGGACATAACTGTGCCGAAGAATTCAATGTCTCTGATCAAAAACACAATTAGAAGTATATTCTAATCTCACAAGCTGAAAATGCCATACAAGTTTTATTCTCTGTGACAGTAACACGTCACTTGAAAATGTATTTGTTGTGTTTATTCATCATCTGTATTAAGTGCATAAGTGACATTTTTAGTAGTTAGATTGTATGACTGTCCAGATTCTAGAGAACTTAAATGTTTGTTTTCTAGTAATCCAGTTTATATATGTGCAGATAGGATAGTTAAATAACTTCCTCTACAATTCTTATATTGATAAGAGGTTTGGTAATTTAATGTCCCAAAACATACCACATTTTCTCACATAATATATGCCTCCATATAATTTTTTCTCCCCTACTTTTAGTCAGGAAATTTCAGAAAAAGAAACTGAATAATGCGTTTTTACTCCTGATAACTTTCACAGAAAATGTGTTATGACAACACAGTATGAGGAACTTTAATCATGCCTTTCAAGAAAATTGTGCATCAATCAAAATGTTATCAAACATCATTTTTTATTATTTAATTATTTGTGGTCCACAGGCATGAATATCCATACCACTTTGTCACATTGCATTCAACTGTAATCACATCAGTCTGCTATATGGAATTGTGCTCTGAAAGAATAGTATTTTACACACAACTTTCAGATGTGATTTTTGGGTAAAAAGTGCTTCAGTTACATGAATAGTACAGTAAAGTTAGAAACATTTTCAGATGTGAAATTCACTATACAACCATTTTACTTCAAACAAAATTTAGAATTATATCATATAACAAACTCCGCATTGATCATGTTTCAGTTGAAAAAATGTTTGTCTTTTAGAAATATCTGGAATGTAAGAAAAGTAAGGAATTTTAAAATATTCCCATTTTTTATGCATAATAATTTTCCAAATAGCACAGTAACTCATAGCCTACAGTTTTCCCTAAATATCATAACATTTGATCGTATAATTTAAAGACCCAGGCAGCATCATTTGTTGCATGATAAAGAGAAATATGTTTGCGATTCATGACATGGTACAGGATCTGTGCTGTATGGCTGTTTTCTAAATGTAACACTTTAGTCACTGCCATTCACTTGGCAGAATGGGTAATTATTTATTGCCTTAGGAGTAAGTCTAGTGCATAGGTGTATGTGGTTACTTATGTTCAGGTTAAATTAATGAAGTTTTGAATTATTACACTTAAGAATTCTGTGAAATACATAATACTCATGTCATTGTGAATTTGCTACATTAGGCCCCCATTATGCTGTGCGTTTGGATATACCACAGCTTTGATCATGTCCATCCCAATGCAGTTACATGTATTTTATGTTATACAAATTTGTATGAAATGATCTAGTTAGAGTATAAGACTGTATTGCAAAATTTCTTGCTGTAGTGTGCTGGTACAGAGGGTAATCTGTTACGAATGCGCTATATGTTTGTGGTTTCTCTAATCTTTGGATTATTTTGTTCAAATGACAAAAATGTAATGATCACCCTTTTTATCTGCTTGACTACAGCCTGAAATACACCTTAAATTTCATATATGTATTTTAATCACTGCAATAAATACTATACATATAATAACAGGGACTCCAAAATTAGATGAATGTTAACTTCACTTATAATGGAGATAGTGAAGCTGTCCCCAGATGCCATTTTCTTTCTTCTTTTTTTAATTTTGGTTATTTAATGATGCTGTCAGAATTTGGAGTGTATGGTGTCAATGATAGATGGTTAATGAATATGGAGCAGTAGAGTGTCTGCTTAACTTGGAAAGGTCATGAGCTTATGTTACATGCAGTACAGTCTGTGGGACCAAAACAGAATAGATTAATTAATAAAGTGACTAAGAACAGAGTGGAAAGTCAGGGTTTGATTCTTGGCAGGAGTAATAAATTTTCTCGAGTATGGCACTTGGGGCTCACCCAGCTTTTCATTCAGTAGACACCAAGTGTTCTTTCCACAAGCTTAAAGTGGCCAGAGCACGGTGTTCATGGTGCTTGGACACAGATAACTTTGCATTCTTGTGTTTACTTCAAAATTTTTTTGTACTTGATTACTCCCAGTTTTGCTTGTTACCCCTCTAAAGGCCTCGCCATAGCTTAAGCGGTTAGTCGCCGGCTTCCCACCGCAGCAGCCTGGGTTCAATCCCGGGTCTGGTCAAGTGGGATTTGTGGTAGACAAAGTGGCGCTGGGGCAGGTTTTCTCTGAGTACTTTGGTTTCCCCTGCCAATCTTCATTCCACCAATTGCTCCACAATCACCCTCACCTATCATCTGGGGCTGGTACAATAGGCCAGAGGTGGCCGCAGTACAAGGGACTTAGTCCCACCCCACTAGCAATAAAAAAATACCTTTCTAAATATGTATAATCTCAGCTGTAAGTATTGCTTTGAAAGACTCATATTATTAAATAGTACACATCACCGTTTTTTTAACCATTGATTGAGTGCAAAGTTGGGAAAGAAGCATTGCTAAAGGTTCCCTTATTATCCTGCATTAATATCTGAGGACTTCATATTAATATAAATATTTTGAACAAAATTTATATATATAAACTTAGTTCTCTTTATTTCTGTAATCTAGTTAAATTCATGTCTGAAAAATTTGAATGTCTGTATTTGATGGGTTCAAAAGGCTCTTACCTGAAGTTAATTTGCAGGTGCAGTGATGGGAGATTTGCTGACCCATTAGGCCATTTTGGTAACTATATGCAGTAACTAGCATTCACTAGAGTATTCAGATGTACTGTGCCTGGTGAGAATTATTTTTATGATCACCAGTTATCACACCAAACTAATGAAGTAATTGACGGAATATTTTATCCTCTTTGGGTCATGGCTCAGGTGTTGTGGAAAAGAGTAATACTTTATTTGCAACAGAACTGAAACAAGGGTACTACTTTGAACCCCTCATAGAGTAACGGTCCATGTAAATGCCAGGTTTGAGGGGTTAACCTACCAAAAGATCCCTAAAACAAACTTTATTGATTTTAGAAGGTTTTAGTATCAGGTTTTTAATTTACAGGATGAAACATTTGCAGAGCTCAGTCATGTGCTTTAATTGTTTATGCAGACAATGAAATAAAATGTGATAACCATCTTTGTACATACAAAAAACAGATAATTCTTGTCCACTTTACAAATTAACTTGAAACTGTAATCTCATGAATTGTAAAGCAGGAGAAAATAAATGCCCATGACACCAAGAGTGTCCTGTAATAAATACTCATTACACCAAATTTTTAATCAGTTCATAACAGATTGCTTGCTAGGGGAAGGGGACATGGCAGATCCAGTGCTTGTGCTGAAGGTGCAGCCATGAATACTTTTTGTTTCTGTTGCTTATTCATACATTTCATCATTTTTATGTTAATTACTTGAATTCTTCATTCAGTACTTTGTATAAAAAGAATATGGTGCATCATATTTCATGGATACTGTCAGGATTTCATTTAAAGGAAGGAGGTCAGAATATTTGGTTACAAAAGTATGTTTAAGGTGTTTAAGAATATTGTTATGGTTGTACGTAGAGTTGTGGGTTCCTGTATTTCAAAAATAATTTAATTTTTGGTATTGAGGGCACGCAGTAGCAAAAGCTGGTTGAGGCATTATGCTACAGGCTGGAAGATCGCAGGATTAAATTGCAATGAGGTCATTGGATTTTTTTTTTTTTTTCAATTTACCTCATCCTTCCAGCCGCTCTCTGGTCCTGGGGTCAACTCAGCCTCTAACAGAAATGAGTACCAGGAATATTCTTGGAATGTGCTTGGGGGTAAAGGGTGGCCGGCACATAGGGCTGACAACCTTACCGTCATTTCTGAGCCGATTGTCTAGAAAATGTGGGAACCTCAACATCTCACAACCCTATGGGCCTCCAAGGCCTGTTACAGGGATACCTTTACTTTTTTTTTTAATTATCTTTTATATTTCTCTCTCTCTTCCCTGTCCCCCCTTTAATCAAAAACTCAGTGAGGGGGCATTTAGCTGCTTTGGCTTGCCCCTCCTCTCCTGCTGCACACATGTCTTATGTGATGTGTGTAATCATGTTTTTTCATAAGCATGTAGAGAAGAGTATTGGGGTTGGTGATATTAAGGACAATCACAAGAGAGGGACAGAAGAATGGGGTTGCAATCTACAGTCCTTCAGCACATGCACTGTGAAACATTATTCAGTTATCAGTTACACAAGACCATTGCAGGTTGCGCAAGACAATGATGCAGTTATAACTCATTAGAATAATAGTTCTTTGACATTTATAAATGAATATGAAAGGGAAATTTCTGCAATTTATTGATGAATGTTCAGCGTTACAGCATGTCCTTTTTGTGGGTATATTTCAAACAAATATAAGGTGGCCCATCAATCCCAATAAGACGGTAATGATACCGTTTACCAGGAAGAGAAATATAAAGGGCCTTTAGGAACCGACCCTCTTCCATAAGACGATCCAGCTCTCCAGTGATGTCAAGTACCTTGGTCTAATATTAGACAAGGGACTGATAAGGAAAAGGCAGCTGGACAAGGTCATCAATAAAGTCTATAAGGCTTTTTGTACATGCAGAAGCATGGTAAAACTTGGGGACTGCAGCTGCACATAGTGCATTGGATATACACTGCGGTTGTAAGACCCATAATTACATACAGTGCCACAGTGTGGTGGCCCAGAGTTAAACTCAAGACAAGCAAGGCAGAACTTAGCAAATTGCAAAGGTTGGCTTGCTTGGGTATAACAGGAGCAATTTGAACATCTCCAACAGCTGCACTGGAGACACTCCTTGGACTCCCCCCACTGCATATTCAGTTGGAGGCACAGGCCAGGGCAGGAATATACCATCTCCAGTGTAGTCATCAATGGGAACCTAAATCCGATAGTTTTGGCCATGCATGCATAACTCAGGACGTGAAAAGAGAACCCATATTACAAATGGGGTCTGACAAAATGATACTGAGACATGTATATGAAAAACCATTCACAGATTTCCTGACAGGAGTGAATGGGAAGACAGGTTTGGGCCCAATAGAAAAGGGGGACTGATCTGGTATACAGATGGTTCCAAGATAAATAAGGGCACTGGAGCTGGTGTGGTCTACTATGGCACGAGGCAGAAACTTAGTTTCAGCCTTGGGCAGTACACGACAGTATTCCAGGTAGAAGTATATGCCATTAAGGCATGTATTATGGAGAATCTAGATAGGAACTACAGAAATAGGAACATCTACATTCTATCTGACAGCCAAGCTGCACTTAAAGTGCTTGACAAACACCAGATCATCTCAAAATTGGTCTGGGATTGCCACCAAACTCTCATGGAACTGGCCAAATGTAACAGGGTACAACTGATATGGGTGCTGGGCATGAGGGTATTGCTGGAAACGAAATAGCAGACCAATTGGCCATGATTGGAGCTGAACATCCATTCATAGGACCTGAACCAGCCTGTGGCATCTATAGGGGTTGCCAGAAAGGCAATCAGGGACTGGACAAACATGAATCACAAGAAATACTGGGGATCCTTAATTGGACTTAGGCAATCAAAGGGACTCATATGAGGACCCTCTACTAAAATAGCGAAGGAACCGTTGAAGTTAAACAGGAACCAGCTATGATGGGTGGTAGGACTACTTACAGGACACTGTCACCTTAAAGGACACCTCTTCGAATTGGGACTAAGTAACAGTCCAACTTGTGAGAGGTGCCAAGAAGAAAACGAAACAGCCACACATATCCTGTGCGAATGCGAGGCCTTAGCTTAATTAAGATTGCGCCACTTGGCTCAATATTTTATGGAACCAAATGACTATTTTAACGTCCCCACGTACAAAATCATACACTTAATTTGAAGTGCAGGATTGTTGAGGGGATAATCAGAAAGGGAGGCACAATAGATCACTGTGGTCACGGTGCAAGGGCCAAGAAGGCCCAACCCTTATACATTCATTCAAACAAATATGATTGTGCTTCAATCAATGCTGCTACCATTTTAAATGTGTATTACTCGCTAACTGCATGGAGCTGAGTCCTTGAGGATCCACCAGTCCTTCAGCTACTTGAGAACTCCCCAACATTTTTTAGAACCCAAAGGCACCATACCATATTCACAGGAGCCTATCCTGAGCCAGCTGAATCCAGTCAATATACTTCTTTTGGTTTATTTTGGACTTCACCCATCGTCTGGTATGTGAAAGACAAAAAACCATGACGTTTCGGAGACTGGATCTGTCTCCGAAACGTCGTGGTTTTTTGTCTTTCACATACCAGACGATGGGTGAAGTCCAAAATAAACCAAAAGAAGTATATTGACTGGATTCAGCTGGCTCAGGATAGGCTCCTNATTATCCATCCTATTTCTCTAAGATTAACATCCTCCCAAAGTCATCTAGGTCTGCCTTCAGATTTTTTACTCTGGCCTTCCCATCAAAGCTTTGTATCATACAAGTTGTATGCATTCCTCTTCTCCCGTTCTACATGCCCTGCCTATCTCATCCTACTTGACTTGATCAATCTAATTATATTTGATGCGGATTACTGCATCGCTTTAAAGTAACCGTCCGTTCAGAAATACATGAAATTATATGGTTGAAATACATAATATATGCGAGGAAACCAAGCGAATATACTCTGTAAGCGTTAAACTGTGATATTATTTTTTTTATTGTTAGTGGGGTGGGACTAAGTCCCTTGTACTGGGGCCACTTGTGGCCTGTTGTACCAGCCCCAATTGATAGGTGAGGGTGATTGTGGAGCAATTGGTGGAATGAAGATTGGCAGGGGAAACGGAAGTACTCGGAGGAAACCTGCCCCAGCGCCGCTTTGTCCACCATAAATCCCACTTGACCAGACCCGGGATCGAACCCAGGCCGCCGCGGTTGGGGGCGAGCGACTAACCGCTTGAGCTATGGCTCGGCCTCAAACTGTGATAACTCCATTGACGTGAAAGCTTTGATGTATGTGTGGTCGTGTGAATATGCAGACTTAAGGCGTTTAGTTTACGATTGCCCCTCCCCCTTGTGGAATGCTTTAACATTTCGGAATCCGTGAAACATATGAACATACCCATCGATCGCCCATCGATACCCGTAAGGCGAGAAACGGGTTGGTATACCTGATTAATACTGTAAGCGCAAGTGTAAGCGCGAGGTTAGTGTTGTATGAAAGTATGTTGTGTTTAACATAGCATTACAGGAGTGTTGAAAATAATATATTTGTGTCTTGAAAGTACTGATGTGTTATCTACCAACGTAATAACTTCATGACGAAACATTGGTGTTCCTGGGGACAGGCTTTTGTATTCTAAGTTAGGTCAGAGTTATTTTTATGTTGTCACGTAACTGACTTCCCGGGATAAACGAGTAACGATAGTTTGAAATTACGTTACAGTAAATATAAGTCCTGTACATTCATCAGTTAGTTTATATTTTATTATAATACTCTTTGTAAATGTTATGTTGGCAACTCTCTAATGTTAAAATATAATGCTAGAGTAGGCAACGTCATAGTAAACAATTTAATAACAGACTGTGCTACATGCGCTGTACCTAATTGCTCTACTGTTATGTGTGTAAAAACAGAAACTCTCTGTTGTTATGTGTTTCAATAGTTATATGTGTGAATATATATAAAACGCCCTTGTGCATCAAAACTCAGTCTTAATAAAGCAGGGATAGATTGAACACTGATTCTTACTTATCATTCGATCCACGTGGAAGTAACAAAACTGGACTACTTTATTATCACAGAGAAGTATCCCCAGAGATAGGCAACACACAACTGGTGTTTCAGAACCGGGATTAGAACTTGTACAAGCGAACAGCACGTGACACTATGGTTCGTATCACAGCTGCAGTTTGTACGAATACTGGGAAAACAATTTTTTCCCGCCAGTTTGTGGAGATGACAAAGGCTCGAATAGAGGGGCTGTTGTCTGCCTTCCCTAAATTGATGTCAACAGGAAAGCAGCATACGTTTGTGGAAACAGAGTCAGTGCGAAATGTTATTAGCCCCTTGAGAAGCTGTATATGTTGCTCATAACAACGAAGGCCAGTAACATTTTAGAGGACTTTGAGACGTTAAGACTCTTCTCCCAAGTGATTCAAGAATATTGTCGAAGCATGGAGGAGTCTGAAATATCAGATAAGGCTCTCAACTTGATCTTTGCATTTGATGAGATTGTAGCATTGGGATACCAAGAAAATGTAAATCTGGCACAGATCAAGGCATTTGTTGAAATGGATTCACATGGGAGAAAGTTTATCAGGCAGTTCGACAGACTCAAGAGAGGAAATCTAAAAACAAGATGTGAGAGAAAACAAAGGAATTTCATTGACAACGGATGGAAGCAAACATGAAAGGTGTCAAGAGTCCTGGATTTGGTGGTGGTGGTGGCGGCTTTGGTAGCAATACTGGCTACTCTGCAGCACCAGTTGTGGCAGACTCAGTTTCCATTCCAGTGGATATTAAGAAGCCAACCTTTACAGCCATGCAGAAGCCTGCTGCTGCTACAAAAGCCATGAAATTGGGAAGCGAATCCCATAATGTGGAATCATTTATTGATCAGTTGAAGTCAGAGGGTGAGAATGTAGTGGCTCCAGTTGTGACCCGTGCAGCCTCAACACAGAGTTACTGTTGAATTGAGAACAGAAGATGTTCACCTGTGGCAAGAAGAACGTCTTGTGTTGAGAGTGGGGCGTGATGGAAGCCGCGGGATTAGTTGTGCTGACCACGCGACACTCTCTGTCCGCAAAAGTTGGCATTAACTTCGCTGACAAATGGCAGTTGCTTGGTTGGTGTAGTTCGCATGTGGACTAAAACCACGGAGTTCAGTTCAGACAATTTAAAATTTTTAAAAATAAATTAAAAAGTTATTTATTACAAAACTTTTTTATTCTCTGCAGGATTCTTTTCAGCAATAGTGATGGTAGGTAGTTTGGTGGCTCGGGTTGGTTTTGATGTGGCATGGATGAATTTAGATGGTTTAAATGTGTGTTTTGCTTTATATTAAATTGTTGGGGGTTGTCATCTGGGGTTTCTAAGATGATTGTATTGTTCTTTGTCTTGTGTATCGTTTTGTACATTTAAAAGTTATTGACTTCTAGTGCTTAGATGGTTTTAACTGACTTGTTCAATTGTACTTGTGTAACAGTTTATGGATGTTAAATAAATTATGAAATTATGCATTATGGAGAAGTTATGATTGGGTAATGATTCAAAGCTGGGAAAATGTTGAAGGAATTAAGGATCAAGGCACAGCATTCAGTGGCACCGTATTGATTAAGTTTGATCAGAAATCATTTCTTTTGATGGATTTGTTCTCAACTGAGATAGAGTTTATTTTCACTTCTCATTATTTTTTTTCCCCAGGAAATTTTATGTGGTCAGATGATGAACACATTAAAGTACAGACTAGTTGTTAACTATTATATATTAGTAAACTTGTTTTTAATTCAAATTTGGCACAGTCTTGAAATATTGCTTTATGCAGAAATGTCCTAATACTGAATCTTACATAAGATTTGTTAGTTATTTTCACTCCCCATACATTATATAACTTACACGTTAACTTAAGATGAGATTTGTAACCAGGTATTTTAATGGCTTGGGGAAGGGGGGAACTTATAAATTATGGTGCTCAGTTTATGATGAAGTTAGGAAAAGAGTACTTCATTTATGCATTTTTTGTGCATTTCATATACTTTGGTGATACTTTTGTTTTTGTATACACAGTTCATTGGAAGCTGACCGTAAGATTTGTGATGTTGGATTGTTGGCATCTAGGAGGAGAGCAACAAAAATATGAAGTGAATAACACAGCTTAGATAAGAACTCATGAAGCATTCTCATTGTTTATTTACAGATTGATGTATAGTTTGAAATGAGGCATGAAAACAAATTGTCTGTTGTAACAGGCATTCAGAATTGTGTAAGATATGGAGATCTAATATCCATTATATATGTAACTACAAGTATATAATGGTTTTTACAATGCAATAAATTACTAGTTTAAATGTTTATTATAGATTCAACAGTAGTTGCGGAATAAACGTTTCTGCTGATTGCTCCTGTTAACTGTTTAGCCTTTAATAACCATAAGTGTCTTAAATGAGACACCTTATTGATACATTTTTGCTAATGATTACTTCAGAACAATGTTAAAAAATTTGGCCACTTCTTCCCGTGAACCTGTATATACACACACACCAATGTCCATATAGACACAATGTATTCCTTCATGTAAGCAGGACATTAATTTTATAGGCACTAGTTTGGATAATGTGTCTCTGCATGAACTGTAACTAATCCATATTTTTGTTGAATTTATAATTACTTAATAAGTGACATTAGGTTCTGCATTACCTAAGAATGCTTTCTTTGTTCTAGGAGGCTGTCATACAAGTTTGTTGTAGCAGAGGCATATTACATGACAATGGATAGTAAGAGAGAGAGGTCTGTTCATTATATTCATAACAATGTAACACACCTACACATTTTCCACATACTCACAGATGTTTAAAAATTATCAAACACAGGTTTAAAATAGTTATTTTTAGTGCAATAGAATCTTCCTAAAGTATTCTAGATTAAACAGAGGGTAAAAAAAAGCAAAGTTGTCCCTGGCAAGAAAAGATAAAAATATCTCTGTAACAGACCATGGAGGCCCATAGGGTTGTGAGATGTCAAGGCTCCCACATGTCTTAGCAGTTGGCTCACCATTGGTTGTGAGGTCACCCTTATGCTCCGGTCGCCCTTTTCCCCTAGAAGGATTCCTTATACTCATTTATGTTAGAGGCTGAGATGACCCCAGAGCCATAGTTATGCTGGAAGAATTAGGTCGATTGAAAAATCCAATGACATCATTAGGAATTGAACCCCGCGATATTCTGGCTTGCAGAATAGTGCCTCAGCCAGCAACACTACCACATGCCCCCAAAATGTCCACTACGCCATGAAGACCTGTGGGGGAGTGGATATATAGCTCCATCAGTCTTGACCTCGGCACTAGATGGAGGTGAGTGGTTGGCTTCATGCCCAGGCTGCTTTATCCCAGAAGAAATTTTCCTTGGTTCCCACCGGATAGGAGGCTGGATGGGCCCCAAAGCCAGTCTGGACACTGTAGAGACGAGAAAGATTAAACAGAAACCTACATAATTATAAGATGTCCCTGGTTTTATGAATGATCTGCAATGAACACAGACTCCTTAATGCAGAAATAGGATGAAGAAACAGGAATTAATACTTAATGGAAAATAATCTGCTTTCATATTTATTGTTTTCTGTTTACATAATTTTCTTCTGTGCTTTCTGGAATTGTTTAAAAATAAACATGGCTCTCAACAGATATAAAAGGATTAACTTTGACTTTTGACAAACTATTTACAGCATACTTAACCCAACAATATATAGTCTTGATATCGAAATCATCATTGACTAACCCACAAAAAATACTTTAATCTCTTTTGCACAGGAGTAGGGATTTTAAATCCCATCTATTGTAGCACTGGTGGCTGGATTTTCCTACAGTTTTCAGGTCATATGAAGGGGAGTGAATGATCCAGAATTATGCTGTGCATATTTTTCTACTCTATAATGTAGATGTCCAAAGAACATATTTGTTCAACTGTGTATATAGTGAAAAGAAAGCTTGTTTTTTCTTCTATATAATGAAATGAAGTTCAATTTATTATTTAAGTAGTAGAATAATGCTTCCTGTACTACGAGAAGATTGTGCACAGTCTCAATGAATAGCACTTTAAATGTTTGAACTCAGTTCTGCAAGGATGTAAGGTAAGGGCACATGTCATGTGAAGGGGTCTGGATTATCAATCGATTTATTAACGACTGACCAGTCATAACTACAAAGAAGTATAACACTTCAAATTTTTACTGGAACGATAACACTTAAAGTAAAGTCTTCAACACTTCAATTCTAATCTTCATTTGTAGCCTCCAGAACTCTGCTGTTAGATTCTGTCAGTCCATTATCTTCATTACTCTTATAACCTTCTCTTGAACCATGTAGAGGTCACAACTGCACTGCACTCTGCACTCGTCTCGGTTGCCTTGAGCTGTCCTCTCAACTCCACTGCTGAACTGCAGAACTGAACTGCTGGTATTCAAAGTCAAAGTCATATTGCGACTGATGGTCAGTCAGTCTGTCTTTCCTGGTGTCGAGCCCCGATTGGGCTCATGACCAGATTTTTTTTTTTTATTTATATGAAAGTTACTGTCCTCTTCATTTGGGGCGCCCTCTCTGATGAGAGGTTGGGTCTGTCAGTTGTCAGTCATAATCTGTCTTGGTAAGTATATTGTCAGTATTTACATATATANTCTTTCTGTGTGGTGCCCTCTCTGACGAGAGGACGGGTCTGTCTTTTGCATATGCTACTGGCCATTGCCAGCGTAGTCTTTCTCGGGTCCGAGTCCCTTGGGACTCGCGACCATATTTACTGTCTCAGATTNAAGGCATCTGTCAATCCAGGCTCAGTACAGCAGATTTTGCCCTATTTCTAGTAGTAATCACTACCACAGCAGTCTAGTCACTTGAACGATAGTACGCCTGACCACCACCAAGTTTAAGCATCTTATACTTTCTGTGTCGGGCTTCGCCTTGTCCGATGTTGCGAACATTCTCATTTTCATGGTTTTGTATGACTTCTGCTTGTTTCCTGCATGTATTGTACTGTAAGCCTCATTATATAGCCTCCACACAGAGAACAAGTCATGTGATTCCTAGCCAGCATCTTCATTCGTGCACTGTTGCCTAGCAACATGCAATAACATTCCTCCACTGAGACACATCTTCCATTGTTGCCTTGTGTGTATTCGGTCGTGTGGTGTTTACTGGTCCATTATGTAGCAACACTCTGGCCATCCACGTTACAGTATTAATGTCCTTTGATAATTTGAATGAATGCCTATTGTTTCATTACAGATCATCATTGGTGACACTGTTGTCTGGGCTAGGCTTGAAAGAAGAGGAGATCCAACGTTTTGAACATGAAAATATTGATTTGGAATCGTTTATGTTATTGTCAGAGTATGATTTGATAGAGGTTGGCATCAGAGACCACGCAAAGAGAGAAGCAATCATGAAGGTTGTAAGTAACTTACGGTCACGTGGAGCAAAGAAGAAAGAAGTAATAAGAATTGAACCTTTAAGGTAACTTAAACATATTGTTTAAATAATGAATTTGTGTAACTAAAAATATGTGTATAGCCAAGGCTCGGTTATCTACAGCACTGGAGGGGAGAAGTAGCATATATAATTAAAAATAAGGGATAATTTGAAAATTTCCAGCATAGACATCATATACAAGTATATCCAGTGAAATCATAATTTCATATATAAAAGTGGGTCAGTTGAGATGTTATCTATGGAAACTGTAGCAAGGGACAGGGAAGGTCCTGTTTGCCTGTACAAAATGTACTTTGAGGGGAGAATGGAGCATATGGAGGTAATGTTGAAATTATAGTTATCAATGAGATTTACAAAGCATCTGTTACTGAATATTTTGTGTCTGGTGGCCAGATCACTGAATCACCAACAGTTATTGTTGGTCAAGTTGTAACAGAAATGACTGAATCTCTTTTGTTTAGTGGTGGACTAGAAAGTGACCATTATGATCCTCTGTAGTTGATCAAATGTGAAGAGAAGTTAGGCGTTTTTTACAAAGTTAGTTTTTGTAGACAGTCTTTACTGAAAATGATTTCACTCAATTGCATCACCACTTAGAGCATACACTTGTTCTGTCACGTTTACTGTCTTAGTGTATATGTGGCTGTCTTCCAAAATGTATCAAGTTATTGATGCCATCTCTTTGTTTTTAACAATATCCTAATGAAATTTCAGTTGGCGTTGTGATAGAGATCTCCACCACGGTTATCAGTTACAGCTCCTTGTGTTTCTTCTGGTCATAGAAATTAAACACTTTTAAAGTTTCCATTTTAATTTTTAACAATTCTGCAATGTTTGTACTGGTTAGATTGTATTATCAAGAATTTTACATATCTCCTTGAAACTGAAAAATAGAATACCATAAAACTACTGAGATGCATGGGGAGTGTTTTGAAATGAAATATATTTTTATATAAGAAGTCTTTTTTATTTGGCCTGTTTTTTCTCAGTCTTGTCATCTTTCTAGTTATACAAGTGTTTCAGTAATTAATTAAGACCTCTTTCATAAATAAAGGCAGGGAGCAATGAGTAACCATCACCTTCTCAAGAAAGGGCCGTCTCCACAAAGTTTAATTAGTATGTGTTTCCAGAGTAGTGTAAAACAAACTTTGATATGTGTATATTGAATTTTAAATATGATTCAGCTGGAAGGAAGGTCTGGTGGTGGTGGCAAACATCGATCAGCATTTGGATCTGCTGTCTGGAGTGATGATGTACTTGAGAAGCCAGCAGCGCAAGCATCCAAGAAAGTGTCCCGTGACAGTCGGATTCCTAGACAAGGAATGGTCCTGTAGTATGGCATTGCTGGCTTGTGCTGCTATGGCAGTCTCACAGTCGCAGTATGCATGTGCAGAGCTGGAACAGTTAAAGGTGACCTATTTATGTATGCAAGTGTGTAAGCGTAATGGGTTAAGATAACTGCAAGTGGGAATGATGGAATAGAGAGCATGATAGGCTGTTTTTAGTTGGTTATTTAATGACACTCTCAGTATCAAGATTATATAGTGCCATAGCATGGTATGAGTATGCATTCTAGGTCTGCTTACTCTGTGGATCTCTTGTTCAAAGTTTATGTTACAGCTAATAAGAACTGCTGTAATATTGACTGTTCTTTGTGTATGTTTAAAATTTGTTACACAGTTGTTTGTACCATCACGTGCAAAGTTAGTTTTTCTCTGTTCATCTTAGAGCACAGGGTCATCCACAAAATAGTGTGGAAAGAATTTCCAACTTCTTTCATGTTTTAGCATTTGTGAATTTTCTATCTGATAACCACTCAAGAAATTCCTGGCCAATCATGAAAACTGAAAGTTTAGTATTGTGTTTGGCAGAAGCCAGACAAATCCTCTTCACAATTTCACACTTTATTTCCTAAAAATTCATTTCATTGTTACTTTTATAATCCCTTCTACATATAGGTCTCCCTTCCGGTTTTCTGAATAATTCCGTTGTAACTGAATAAAATAATCACAGAATATGAAGGGTGAACCAACCAAACGGGTTGCTGTAGTGGTAGCACTTATGACTTGTATTTGGGAGGTGCTCAGTTTTAATCTTCACTAGGACACCAACTATCCTGACTTGATTTCATGGTGTTCATCCCTTTCTTCAGGAAAATGTGAGTACAGTACCTATATTAGGCCATGATTGCTTCCATCCAAATCCTTTCTGTTCATCTATCATACTACCATTCGATGCTACTACATATATAGTGTAGTTACTGACAGCAACATACAGTAACCATTAAATGGAGAATGCTAAAACTTTCACCGTGACATAAATTACTAAGTAGATGTTCATTTATTGTCTGTCTAGTCCATTCCCATTCCCTACCCTCAACAGTTGGCCCATGAAGTCAATAAAACAATATAGCAGGACTACATTGTATTATTTATGAGCTCATGTGCTTCATTCTTTTCAGCGGAGAGTTGCTGGCACTGTTGTGGAACAAAAGTCTGGACAGTACAGTAAGACCACAAGAGTGGCATCATTGTTTATAACAAGCATAGTAATTGTGGGTTTTGTATTATGGAAAACTAATAGTTTGCCAATGTCTAAGTGATCTAATTTTATATGTCTCTGTGTTATGGCTGTGACATTTTGTATGACGGAAGGAATGTGTTTTTCCATTGTTTCTCACTACAGACATTAGAATATATATATATCTCAAAAACGTACATAAGGTGAATGTGAGACATGCTTGTTTAGCATAAAGCAGTAACGTTTATTCCATGCATGGAAAGTCTATCAGATAGAAGGATAGCATTTCTCATCATTTGAAAGCAGTTAGTTATTTCATTGAATGTCTGTGAGACACTTCTAAGCATTGATTTGGTATATAAACTAGGCAGTTCAAGAGTGTTATTGAATAAATGAAGAATCAGTCAGGAGTAGACTTTAATATAAAAATGGTGGTGTACATCAAGAAAAACTGTCAGTCAGACATAACACAAGCATGTGCTACAGTGTCTACAGAAAAATGACTATTAGTAGTTCCTGAGAATTGGCAGAATGGAGATTGCTTGGTTTGTCATGACTGTGTCTGTTAACACCACCTTATCTGCTCAGACATTTACTTATGCTGGTAGGTGGATCTGCCAGCAGTAGTCTCTGTGTTGCCAACTGTCACCAGTTTCATGGCAAATGTTTATTTAGAAGAGTGTCTTGAAACCTGTATTTTTTCACTATTGAAGCTGGGTTGTGAGTACACAAAGACAGAGTTGAACCCTATAATAATATAAATATGTAATGGCACATGAAAGATTGTTGAATATCTTCGTGTATAAGACTCTACTTTCTGATATCTAGCGACATTAGCATTCAGTGTATGGAGATCATATTTATGTCTTGTGTTTATATTGTGTATGTCTGAATTTGAAACTTTTGTATGTTGTCCAGAATGAATGACAATGAAAGGCTATGCTGACAAGGTGTAGTAAATAAATGTCTTAATTTGTTACAAAAGACTCATGATCGCTTCCTTCAAAATCCTTTCCTGTTCATTATTTATCAGTCATACCGTTTGATGCCACATAGTATAGATACTATCAGCTTGATAAAGTAAACCACAAAAAATCCAGAGGCTGTCCTTTTAATACCTGTCATTATTCCAGTGATTTTCTTTTGGCTGATAGATACTTCATGCTGCCTCATTTTACCAGAGTATTACTCCATATGACAGTGAAGGGGAAATAAGCAAAGTAAACTCATTTTAAAGTATCTCTTTTTATCAGCAGTGTGACTTCTTTGTAGCAATATTTATTAGTGGGCCAAAAAATACTGTACTCCTATACAGCTGTAAAAATATGAAACTTGAAACTCTTCACTATTTTCAAAATTCATAGCTTATGCTTTCAATTATCATGATGTTGGGTGTGGTAGTAAAAAAAAGAGATATAGCTATTACTGTAACGGGCCATGGAGACCCGTTAGGGTTGTGAGGCATCAAGACTCCCACATTTTCTAGGCAGTTGACTCACAGATGGTGGTGAGGCTGTCAGCCTTATGCACCAGCTGCACCTTACCCCCAGGAAGATTCCTGGTGGTCATTTCTGTTAGAGCCTGAGTCAGCCCCAGGGCTACAGTATGGCTGGAACGATTAGGTCAATTCATAAAATCCAATGACCTCATTGGGAATCAAACCCACGACCTTCCAGCCTGTAGCATAGTGCCTCAACTAATTATGCTACCACATGCCCCAGGTGTATTCACTGAAGAACATAAACTTTAGTTAGCAGTACATCCCTATCTCAAGTAGTGACTGAATGTGAAATAAAGAGCTTTTGACTGCCATTCAGAACTAATTGCTAATGTTCTCCATAATCAGATATTGATTCTGTTCTAGAGCATTTGAGCAATGGTTAGACTCTATTTCAGCAGTATCAGTGATGAGGAATTCAATTTTATGGTCCATATTTGGATGTGAAGTCCTAAAGATGGTCAGGAGTCCATGTCATGTGCCTCACTGTGGCAAGGGGATTGAATAGCAAACAATGCATTGTGTGAAGTAAACTGTAGTGAACAGATAAACATCTCAAGAGATTGTTGGTAGGCATGGTATTTTCAAACTAACATTTTGAAATTTAAATTTGCTAGAAAATATTTATAGCCCTTTCCAAATTTCCCATCAGATTCCACATGGTTGGGGCACTGTGCTACAAGCCAGAACGTTGCAGGTTCAGGTCCCAATGACGTTGATTTTTTCAATTGGCCTAATCCTTCCAGCCATACTATGGCCCTGGGGTCGACTCAGCCTCTAACAGAAATGAGTACCAGGAATCTACCAGGGGGTGGTGTAAAGGGCAGCTGGCGCATAAGGTTGGCAACCTTACTGCCATCTGTGAGCTGATTGTCTAGAGAAAATGTGGGAGCCTCAACAGCTCACAACCTTATGGGCCTTCACAGCCTGTTACAGGGATATCTTTAGCTTTACCTTTACCTTTAATTCCACATGGTCGTTGGATATTTATTTGGTAAAGACACTTATATTACAGTCTTATATTAACTAGTCACCAAATCAAGTGTTGCAGGAGGACTGAATCTTAAAGCAGTATTTCTCTGTTTAGTTCACTGTACCTGAAGTGAATTTCTTCTATAATTTAAAGTTAGCAAGGTCACAGGTGAATTCTTCAGAATTTTTTTTAACATTTTCACAATACAATGAAGTGTTATATCGTTTTTAAGAAATCAAATATATATTTAGATCATTACGCTGTATTATTTTTATACATTATTAGGTTCTGAAATATTTTTCCAGCCAGAATTTGAAGAGCTCGCTCCCATCACCAAGGAAAGTACAGCTGCAGTGAGAGCTGAGGATCATCTATTTGAAATGTAATGAGAATAAAAAATTATTTGCACCTGAAAGTCCATTCTAATGCGTTCTTCTCATGGGGTTAGGCAGCATGAAGTAGGTGACTGCCTAGCATGTGAAGCCACTAAGTATGCATAATTATTTGTAGAATGTAAAATGTCCCATAGGAACCCCAAAATGTGACTAAGCCGGAATAGTCAAGACAGGTTCTAATCTCCATGTGAACTGATTATAATACAAGCAGAAAGCAAAATGTTACTGTTATGTGCCAAATTCATGGAGCTGAAAATCAAGCATCCAGTTACTCTCCCAGAATGGACTTATTTATATAGTGGTCTGAAGAAATCCTTTTACCAGACTTGAAGCTTCTTGCCCCTATACCGCTTCTTCCGTCCTTTGACGGGTTTCACTACGGCATCTTCGTTGGGGACTTCTCGTTCTTGGGCCACCTCAGGTTTCCTGTCCACTGAAGTCGGCTCTTTCTCTTCTAGACGTGCCTCCATCTCTTGGCAGGCCATCGTCTCTTTTCTGGTATCCGTTGTTTCTTCTTCAGATTCTACGACCGGTATCACAATGGGGACCTCTTCTTCTTGGCCGCCGCAGGTTTTGTGTCCACTGAGGCCGGCTTTTCTTCTTGTAGACATGCTTCCATCTCTTAGCAGGCCATTCTATTTCAGGTTTAAATGTGTACACTATCTCCATGTGGCTGGTGCCCATTTTTTCTCGCATGGCTTTCGTCCTTGCTTTGATTGCTTCCGTTTCCATGGCAATCTTTTCTCTCCAGGCGCCCATCTCTTCTTGCCAGGCTTTTCTATCGGCGTCTGCCTTTTCTCGGTTGGCGTCTAATTTTGCCATGAAATCTTCTTTGTCTTAATTCCTATTGGCCTCTGCCTTCGCCTGGTCGGCGTCTACTTTTTCTTGGTTGGCTTTCATGTTGGTGTTGATCCTTGCCAGTATTTCCATCATCTGCTGCGTCTCCATTTTGTAGCAGTAAAATACTCAATGCACAATAATTAGTTTATGGTGTGTTTAAGTTCGTAGACAATTCTGATACCAAATTGTCACGTGTTGGGTGTATGACGCGCGGCAAGTAACTT
Organism: Cryptotermes secundus; assembly: GCF_002891405.2. Classification (NCBI taxonomy): domain Eukaryota; kingdom Metazoa; phylum Arthropoda; class Insecta; order Blattodea; family Kalotermitidae; genus Cryptotermes; species Cryptotermes secundus. The sequence continues at coordinate 416,161 of NW_019722980.1, forward strand.
CACGCCTTATTTGAATATAGCGAATTTATTACACTCGCTCTTGCAATCACACAATTGCTGCCCTCGACAGTATCACAAATTATCACATCAAATCTTCTAACCACGCGTTCGGATCTTCTTTCTGCGACTGTTGCTATATTTCAACTGCCTTCGGCGGCTGCTACATTTTAACTGACTTCTTAGTCAAATGGTGGTTGATTTTCCGTTCCGATGTAGTCACACTACAATGACATAGAAACAATTAGTAACAAGATTTGAAATATCACTCTACCCAGACCTTCAAGTGAGTAGGTAAGGCTGTTTCCTCACTTCCCACCCACAAGAGCTTAATTCTCAATTTCAAATTTCTATCCTGTAAGAAAAAATGTAGTGGCTTTGAAAAGGTCCGTTTTTTGTCTGTTCTCACAAAATTCCGCGTACCTCATGAAAACAATTGAATCCCTGGAAAGGTCCGTTCTGACCATTCCATTTCCCAGCTATGGCGGTAAATCAGTGTGCGCCTTGTGTCATTTCTGGCCACTTCTTCCAATTGGCTTGAACTGGGTTCCTGTCATTACCCCTCACCTTGGGTCTCAAGACGGCACCTTCATTGTTATTTACCTGTGCAGCTAAGCCTATTCCTGAACCTGCATGCAGTAAGCACAAGTTACGCAAAATCATGAAAATGCAAATGTTCACAACATAGGGTAAAGTGAAGCAAGACACTGGAAACATAAAGGGCGTTAAGCCGATGACCATTCAGATGGCGCTACTGTTGTAGCTTGAGCTGCATGATCTGCTGTACAAAGTCAGGACTGCTAGAGACATTGTACAGAATAAGTCGTAATTACGAATCCTAAATACAGTATAAGTATCGTGTTCTGCACCTACAGGAAAGCAGAAGCGTTCACATATGTACTCGTATAGGGTAGCAGCCGCTTCGTTAGCGAAGTGTGACGACTGCGAGGTAACATGGCAAGACGGACAAAGCAGTCATTCAGTCTACAGGCACGTACGAATACATTACTGTTGACGTTTCGGTGTTCACACCTGTGGACGAGTTACGTATTGAAGAAGGGCGCAGACTTCGGAGTATTCATTTAACAAACTGATATATACAATGATATTAGTGTACAGAGACTCAGAACGTAGCAATGCAACTGCTGCAAATCTACACGATTTACCCAGGTCGGTAGACAGGATGAGGCGGACCAGTTGCGTGACCTCCGCGATTTACCCGATCTCACTCCTGCCAACTTCTACTTGTGGGGCCATCTGAAGAGTATCGTTTACACCAAACAATGTATCAAGCGGGACGAACTGCAGAATGCCATTGAAATGGCTGGGACGTCTTTATACAACAACATGACGCCTTGCAGAGGATCAGAAACTCTTGGTGCAACAACGCTCGGTTATCCACTGACTATAATTGTGGGCCCTTTTAACATCTTTTGTGACCAGTAAGACGCCATTTTCTTCACAGCTAATAAACTATTTATCCACGACTACGTTGTCGTTTCTTTCCTCATGATTCCAGTTGCCATGTCTTGCTAACGAAGTGGCTGCTCCTATTTATTTGACAGATTCTACTTGCTTGTAAATGTAGTACACGTTGCTTATATTTAAGGGTCGCCCTGTATGTAATGTATTCCTTCATTTATCAGTAATCCGTCAGACGACAGGCCCACAGTCTCTTCCAAAACAGTTCCTCCACTTGATGCGATAATAAAATATTACCATGTATTAACATATGTAAAATTGAAGAGGCTATGCATACAGGCATTTGTCAATGATTGCGGTACATGAGAAGGGACGGAGTGTATACCATGAATAATGTACAGGCCTGCGTGTAATACTGTAAATACGGTTGACCATTGACTTTTAACAACTGATAGATTGTCAGAGAGAAGGCCCCACAACGACAGAATCATAACTGTCTTGACAAACTAGAACTGTTCGTGAGCCCCTGATCGATCTTGACGCCAAGACTAACAGACTATCATTCGTAACGTGGCTAAGATTTCGATATTTACTTACATGCCTCAACCCTGAAGATGGAAGTAGCATGTGCCTCCAATACGTCCATATTCGTTTACAATATTGCACAGTGTTACAACTCAGAAGACCACAGCCTTATTAGTCATCAGTGTACCTTCCTCTGAAGGCTGGGTTCCACACACAAAAAGCAAATGATGCTATATATTTAAATCTTTACGTAAATTACATGTGGTTACAGGTCAGTGGCTTGGCGGTTATATGTCATTTGAACAATTGGAATGAGATGCTTATAAAACGTGCAAATGGCGGGAAAATATCACTATTCATATTGTCATTTTTGCCTATGAAGTTAATTAATTACGTCGATCTTTAATTTCTTTCGCCATTTTCAAATAATTTGTTCAGTGTGTGCTATTTGACTATGGTAGACTGGTATAACAAATCAATGCCGCAGTTCATCCCTCAGTAATTCGCATGTGGCTGTATTGCCCTCTGTTAGGAATGAATACAACTAACTTGTCCTTGCGAGTTGTGTTGGGGGCAATGGTCGCGGTCAGTCACTCTCGGTCACTCTGGGGTTAGAATACATTGAAAGTACACGACATTGAGTTGGGTTTCATCTGTGATGCTGAACAAGACAAGACAGCAGATCCAAGCAGGTCCGCTACAGCGTTACAGTAAGCAGCTGGGCTTGAAGGAAGATGGGCGTCTTTAGGTGGTACCTGTTCCTGTTTTCGCTCTTTCACTCTTCGGTAAGTTGAGATCTAAATACACACATTCTTGTTATGTGTTTTAAATGGGCAAGTCCGAACCCACCGCTGGTATCAGCTATTGTTATTCATATAGAAAAAGGAACGCTTAAATTCAATTCATACGAAATTTGTATAGATGGATCAGGCGTGGTCAACATGAAACCATGTACTACTACGTTTGTATTTTACTTCTTATATATACCGTAATAAGAAGTATAATACATAGTGCCCTTGAAGGTTTTCTTCATTCTAAAGTCACATTTCCCAGAAACAATTCATCATATACCAAAACACTGAAGTTTCTCCCTTACTTACTTACTTACTTACTTACTCATGGAGCTGAGCCCTTCTGGAGGGGCCGTCAATTCTGCAGCTACTCAAGAACTTCCCAGCATTTTCTGGAACCCGAAGGTTCATTACCGTGTTCAGAAGAGTCCTCCACTGGTCCCTATCCTGAGCCAGATCAATCCAATCAATACCATCCCATCCTGTCTCTCTAAGATTAATTTTAATATTGTCCGCCCACCTACGCCTTGGTCTTCCCAGTGGTCTCTTTCCTTCTGGCTTTCCCACCAATATTCTATACGCATTCCTCGTCTCCCCCATTCGTGCTACATGCCCCGCCCACCTCATCCTCCTTGACTTGATCATTCTAATTATACCACGGCATGGCGCGTCCTCAGGTTGCGGATGGAGGAGACGCCCTCCAGGTTTGGAGGGAAGCTCTGAATATATTGAATAAGCAGTCGCGGAGAGCCGACAAGGGGTGGCCCTCCAGCTTCCGGGTTGGGCGTGGGGCTAACAACTCCTCGTCGTAAAAAATGATTATGTTATGAAAATTAACACAAAGCCTCGGACCTGGACGGATTCCTGGGATAAACGACCTAAGCTAAAGAAAGATTCCCCCTTACGATCAATAATATTTGCCTGAAACTTTTTTTTTTACATTTAATGAATATTTAACAGTGAGACGATTCTAATTAACTTTTTTCTTAATTGCTAGTGGGGTGAGACTACGTCCCTTGTACTGCGGCCACTTCTGGCCTATTGTACCAGCCCCAGATGATAGGTAAGGGTGATTGTAGAGCAATTGGTGGAATGAAGATTGGCAGGAGAAACCGAAGTGCTCGGAGAAAACCTGCCCCATAGCCACTTTGTCCACCACAAATCCCACTTGACCAGACCCGGGATCGAACCTGGGCCGCTGCGATGGGAAGCCAGCGACTAACCGCTTGAGCTATGGTGCGGCTTTCTAATTAATTTACTTCTCACCGAAGTAAATTATGGCTGATTTTCAACCGGATCGCAAACTCGGAAACTATATGAGCTGGAATTTGAAGGTCTTTTGACAAAACGCACTTGTATCTTGCATTCAAATTCAGCCACCCAGTGGGCTAGCTGATTAAGAAATTGGTCAATAATTGGTGAAAGGGGACGTCTCGGTTCTTCTGGTTTGATGGTCTGCCTTACTCCTTGCATTCATTCCCTGTATACCTTTATCTCGTTCACCCATTTCTCCATTGGAACAATGCAGAGTTTCGAGCGCAGAGGTGCTCCTTTTTTATGTATATGAAAGCTATACGTCGTGAGCTCGATACATACATAGGCACAAACCGTCTCCTATTATAAAATTTATACAGATTTTTAGAAAATATTTATAGTCATTCTGCTTCTAAACATCCTCTTTGTTTTCATGGCATAACCTACTTATATTTCTCACCATAAAACAGTTCTATTCAACTTCTCATAAAAAATCAGTCGTATAAAATGTTCATGTACATAATTAAATTCACCGAGTTTTGTTAGAACTTTCCACATGGTAAAAGTAAAAAAAAAGTAAAGCTATCCCTGTACCAGGCCGTGAAGGCCCATAGGGTTGTGAGACGTTGAGGGTCCCACATTATATAGAGCTAGACAATCTACTCAAAGATGGCGGTAAGGTTGTCAGCCTTACGCGCCCGTCGCACTTTACTAATTCCACATGATGTACCATTTAAAAATCAACCGACACGATCATTTACTCCAGATCACACACCACCCTACTTCTTTCTGTGAAATCTTTCAAAATACGAATTTATCCGAATAACCCATGAAGTCTTGAGGGATTGAAACACACTGATGAAGAGACTGTTGCCATCGTTGACCGTTACATACTCCGCAACGTCGTGCGGAAGGCACTAAAACAAGTAGATACTTGTCTTAGAGAATGAGATTGGCATCTTCAGCATCTGTTGTAAAGCTATTACGTAAGTTCCTTTAAACAAAGAGTAAAATCTAATACACAGCTGATTTTCCTTTTTATATTGACGTCACTTGCAAGCAAGCATGTGCTGTTGCTCTGTGTAGGACTAGATGAGTAAAGAATGAGGCAGGAAATGTTGTTTGCCTTCAAGGAAAGTGTAAGTCTAATTGATCCGGAAGTATCTGCGTTTCTATTTAACCATGTTATATAAAATGCCATCAGAATTCTTTTACTAATGCTACGGACAGACTGACGCATTGTTATGCCACGGTATTCGTACAAGACGTTGGTGAGACGAGTGAAAAATTGGACTGTTATCTCCAAAGGAAAAACATATACTAAAACGCTCCTCATTGGAACTGTTTTCCTATGGTTGCATAGCACTGGACCATTATTTTTCAACTGGGGTATCGTGATTTTCGAATACAGAGAAATCTGTAAAAATTTAACAGTGGTTCACGGACTGTGGTAATAGCAGTAAGACATCTTGTTCAGACAGTTTTTCTCGGCAACTGGGCCAGTGATTTTTATTGCTTCTCTGATGTTATTCGTATTTTATTACATCTCTTACCTGTTCTTTTCTTTCAGATTAATTAGTTTTAGCCTATTTTCCTTCCTTAGAGAATGATGTAGGCTTGTGAAATCAGCGTGCTCTTTGTGTGTAGTCTTTCCTCTCTTCTTTCGAACCAAATGACCTATTTTTACGAAGTTAGGTGTGCATGTCATACCGGTGATGGCCACCTCAGTGTAGGTTTCAGTTCCCTACAATCGGGAACAGCAACCTGGAGGACGTATGAACTTGTAAGATACAAGCGACATTGGTGCTACTTAATTTAGGGTATTGAAATGATTTGTGACAAAAAAAATAAGCGAAAACGGCATTTTTTTAAAGAATGTAAAACAAAATTACGGCTTTGTGAACTTTGCAGTGTACAGAGCTTTAGTTTTGATGGAGATAGCTAATGAACCGTTGGAGAGTATGTGAAATTTAGTATGCAGGTACATCGAAATCATACCTACAAATTTTCCGTATGAAATATCCCTATACCAATAATTACAAACATGGCGACGGTACGAAAATTTGAAGCTATAGCCAACAATTTTAAAGTAAAAAAGATCTGTGCTTAAGTAATAAAGTTCTTCCGAAAAGTTAGATGGTGGATGGTGACAAATCGCTATGTTTAAATTTACAAGCAGTAAATAATTATGTTTCGGCTAATATTCGAGGTTATAACCACCTGCGCTCTAGTCCACCATGCTAATCCATTAATCAATTTTGATTTTATGGCCTTAACAGCACAAGATTTTTTAGAATGGGAGTCTGTGCGCCAGGAAAGTAGTCTTTATGAGCTCTACCCGGAACTCCTCTTTAATTTTAAAACATAATAATATCCGTTCCTTAACTATTACCAGCCCGTTAACTTTCCCACAGTACATGTTGATGCATAACACAAATGAAAAGGGCAAACAGAAGTAAGGTACATGTACGTTTCTAGGTTTTCGAGGTGATGGTTGTTCAGATCGGAGTCTTCTATGTTGTGACACTGACGCTGATCAGTCTTAACCCTTATTTATTTGGATCATTATAAACGACCATGAACTTTATTTCTAATTTATTCTCGGAAATTTTTAAATTCAAAAGTCATATATTTCGATGTTACTGGAACTTTATTGTGATCTATAATCTCGTATTTCATTGTCTGGGACGTGCAATACGGTGTTTATGTTGAAATTTCTAGATTCTGGGAGGACCAAGGAGTCCGGAGTTCTAACATTTACGAACAGTCATAAATTTAGCTCGGGTACAGGAAACCAGACGCGCCTACAAAAGTAAATGAGAAGGACAGGTCAAAACTCGTTACAATTGCGTGTGAATGAGGGCCATTATGATTGAGTTGCCTCGTTCAAACTTCCCTACGGAAGATGGAATGACATGTATATGTCCGCACCATGGATAGTTCGAATTCTTTCGAATTCCCGGCGTGGGGTGTGCAAGCCATTCCACAAAAGAGTCTTTCGCCATATTCTGAAGTATACGGACGTGACCCTTGCATGCTCCGAGACATAGCTTGCAGATCGAGTAACATGTTATAATTTAAAGCATAAAGACACATTAAATTAACAGTGTGGGTTGGAGAACAATAAGTGAATAAACATCAAGTTGGATCAACTCCCAGAATACCGCTTAATTCGGCGTCGCTACCCTGAGTCTCATGCAAACCGACCCAGCTAGTTTCCCTTACCTATACCGACCTGTGAGGACAACTTGCAATGATCATCATACACCCTCCTAAGGTAGAAACAGGTGTAGCAGGGATAGCACCATTCCGACTGAGCTGATATAAACAAAAGGCGGGTTGGAAAAGAGCGGTGTTAACACCTTTTAGCCTTACATCCGTTGGTAGCCGACGAGGCCTGAAACCAAGAGTAAGTACGCTGGCTAGGACCAGCAGCAGTTTATTGCTGTGCTATATTATGAGGAAAATCCCTGCGCAGTCCGGGAACACAAATTATGCCTGCTGAACAATTTGTATAGATTTTCTGAAACAGTAATAGATCTCGTATTCCGTCGGTGTATCGTATTAAAACGTATCTTTTGGAGGACAGGTTGCAAAGGGTATTCTTTTCAGAGGAAGTATCACAAATCCTGAAAAAAGAACGTACATTTCCGAAAGAAATAAAACTTTAAATCTTCTGAATTATTGCCTTATGCATTAAGATGCTGTGCTGTCTCGAATGAGGTTACTAACGTTTTTGAGGCCCCTACTACCTCCCTTTTCGGGGCAGAAGTGACCCTGAAAATAGAGGCAGCATGTGCCTCCGAAACGAGTATATCTACCTATCAGTCTTTACAATGTCGTAACCTAGAAGTTCATAATCTAGATCTTTACCACAGTTAGAACCTCAAATTTACATCACTTTATTGTGAATAATTTGACTTCGTAAAAGCATAGTTTCTGTATGTGAAATATGTTACTTCAAGGATGCAGACGGACCACTATATCTAAGTCTGTTTGCGTGTAGGAGTCTGGACACTTGCTCAGAACTGGATAGTTGAATAGTGTGCCGCATGTTTTCCTTCAGTTCTCACTCAGTTACATGTCAAAATTGATAAGTAGGGCCACCTACAGGTGAAGGACGGCTACAATTTGTTTGGCTTATGTGCACTAATTCAGGAACTGACATCATTGAAAGTTTATTATAACGCACGAGAGAAGTGTCCTTATGGTCAAGGTTCGTCATTTCATGTACAAGAGATAAGGACTGATAGACTGCAAATCTGAGAACGTCGCTCGGAACTGTCAGGAATTAAGTTTCATGTGAAGGTCTAAATTCTATTTTATGGAAGTCTGCTATTAACGCGACGAGGATTCCTAAGTCACTAAGGCCAAAGACTTTTGAACCCCTTCCCCTAAAATAGTAGACACGAGCCATGCACCCTCTAGAGACTTTGGAAATTAAAGGTATTTTTAGGAGCCGTCAGCACAAAAATTGATTATAAAACGGCTATTAAGGTGATAATAGTCGGTTTTATTTTCAATATCCCACTACATGTTTCGATCTGCAGAGATCATCATCAGCTGGTTTTTTAATACATATCCTTCGTCATCGAATTGTCAGCTGAAATGGGTCCATTTTTTACATTTACTTTTCATAAATAAAAACACTGATGTTCATGAATGAGGTATGTTATATGTGGAAGGTTAAAATCTAGTAGCTTCAATAATTTAGCTATTATTTTATAAGAATTAGCAGGGGCGGGATTGTAGGAGAGCTTCGTAGTTGCGGGCGTTTTTGATGTGCCAGAAGTTTTCTGGCGTGTGAAGGTGTGCGGTGATCACTCAGCAAAAGGAGTTTCTAATAATATAGGTGGCCATGTGGTTTCTGCCTTGTAGATCTGTAACGTGAATGCAGTGCATATACTGTATATGAGGGCTTTCTTACTCAATGAGTGTCTTAGCTTTTGGCGTGGGCTGCTAGGTTAGTTTTTAGTGTGTCTTGGTGTGTAGTTGGTGAGCCGGGATAGCGTACTCGGTATAGCGACTGGCTATGGGCTGGGCGACAGAGGGGTCGTAGTTCGAGTCCCGTTTGGGCCAAGAAATTTTACTTCTCCATATCGTCCAAACCGACTCTGGGGACCACTCAGCCTCCTATCCAAAGGGTAGCGGGGTCCCTTTTCCCGGGGGTAAAGCGGCAAGGTAGTGAAGCTGACCACTCACCTCCAACTAGTGCCGAGGTGGATCTGTATATCCACTCCCCCATACGTCTTCATGACGTAGTGTTCAATTAGTTAAGCACAGGGACAACTTTACCTTTACCTTAGTGTGTACTTGAAGGGTTGGAAGATGACTGAAGATAACTTGGGAAATGATGCACAGAAGTTAGTTCCTCATAACGGCCGCGCCATAGCTGAAGCGGTTAGTCGCTGGGTTCCCACCGCGGCGGCCCGGACTCGATCCCGGGTCTGGTCAAGTGGGATTTGTGGTGAACAAAGTGGCGCTGGGGCAGGTTTTCTCCGAGTACTTCGGTTTCCCCTGCCAATATTCATTCCACCAATTGCTCCACAATCACCCTCACCTATCATCTGGGGCTGGTACAATAGGCGAGAAGTGGCCGCAGAGCAAGGGACTTAGTTCCACCCCACTATCAATGCCATTACTTTTGTTCCTTATTAAAACAACCATGTCCCACCACGTCATTGCCAGACATCTGGACGATATTCTACAGACAATTTGATTAAATAAAAATGTTCTTCAAACAGTGGTCCAATCTATCGCTGTTATCATGTTAACGCACGTGGTGAAGCACTGGGTACAAAATAATTTTTCCTTTGAGCGTTTCTTTTTGCTAATGGGCTTTATGCTAGTACATATATACGAGTAATATTGTGGCATATTTTCTCGAAAGGAGAATTCATAATGCTCCTTAAAATAAACTGGAGTGGAATGTAGTACTTGAGATTGTTAACGGTATTATTAAGCTTGGACTTGAGTTCTGTTTGCAAAGTTGTATTGCCTGTTGTGTGATATAACCTACATAAAATGTCAGTTTATGAACTTCGTGATGGGCCGAGAATTTGTTCGTGTAAGTCTTCCATATCATATTAAAGGAACTGTCCAGCGGTGTAAGCGTTGTTACTAGGTCACTGGCAGATGGACAGGCATGATATCCACATGTCTACACAAGGCGTTCTTTTCTGCTTTGTGAAGAATGACCGAAATAAGAATTTATATTTAAATAACTAATATTTTTAAAATGCAGAGGCAAGAACAGACTGATGCACCAGACTGCCCACACTGCCCACATGGGCGCAAGGTAGGCATCCCCCCTCTGTGTTTAAGAGTTAAAAAAAAATTGAAATGGAAAAAAGAAGGAAATTACGGAATATGGGTAAGGAAAACTGATTTCTTAAAGAAGTTTTTCTATCCTGAATGCTCTAAATAGATCTGTAGAAATGGTTCTAAACTGCTGAAACATAAAGTCCTAAGCAATAAAAATATTCTTATACAATTTAAATGTTAAGTTTGTAAGCAAGTGTTCTGCTTGCCCCCACCTGGGAAAAAACTGTGGCAGTACCCATGACTTTGTGCTCATTTCCTGACTGGTTAGATGTGAGTTCCTCATGATGGTGACTATGAAGAATTCTGTCTTCTGGGATGTAACAACATATAGGCCAGTAAAAATCTACTGACATATTGGAGTAACAAATTGCCCCCATTTTCAGTATAAAACACTAGGCATAATCTTTGACCCTGAAAATGGAGGCGATATGTTCCTCTGAAACATCGGTAGGCTTTGGCTGGATTATACAGCGTTACATCATAGAAGATAGAAATCTTCTTGGTTTAACCAAGTTTGCTGTCTACCTGTAACTTAGAAAATTGTATGTTCTCCATCTTTTCTATATCACTTGATTGTCTATTTTTATTTTCAGCTGTATAGGCCTATCTCTTGTTCTGTTCTGAAATAACATGTGTTTAGTTTTATTCATATTTGTTGACATTTTACACCTTAAGCGTTACACTTTGGATGGATGTTATTTGTGACAAATGTTGTATATAGTATATTCCACACTTGAGATCTTTCCACATATATTGTTTCAGATACATGCTTAAAGTTCACTGATATCGTTACTGGAAAGGAGGAAATAGCATTATCTGCTTCCAGGACTATTTCACAATTTTCTGTTTCTTAGCAATCACAAATACAATTGTAATTATCATCTTCCTCCCCTTCTACCTTTCAGCAGCATCCTGTACACCTTTTCCTGCATCAGTCAAACATCTCTGAGGTTATGATGGAATTTAATCACAAGGTTACTTTAAAATTATCAGTACAACTTAGCAACTTAGTACTTAAATTCATTTCCTGCTAAAAATGATTCAGAAATCATAATAAAGAAATCAAACCAAAGTCTCATGTCTGATCTAATGCAATTTTTTTTTCTGTATCAAATTAAATATGTAGAGCTGGGCTGGTACAGTTGATATAGTAATTAGGCTACACTGAGGATCCATGATTCGATTCCTGGTGGGAGTATGGGATTTTTCACTTCTCCATAGCATCCAGACTGGTTCTTGAACCCACCCAGCCTCCTGTCCAGTGGATACTGGGGGCTCTTTCCCTGGGGGTAAAACGGCTGGTTTGTGAAATAGACTGCTCAACTTCATTTAGTGCTGAAGTTAAGCAAACATGAGGCTATACCTCCAGTCCCCCTTACTTCTTCCTGGCATGGTGCTTGATTATGCACAGAGATAAATTTATCCTACAAATTAAATGTTTGCACTGTCCAATCTTGCATTTGTGGGCTTTTGCTCTGATTAATTTTGATTAATTAGTTAGAATGCTGTAAGATCTTTTTTAATATTTACTTCATCTGAAATTAGAGTGGTACAGTTGATATTATTTTAAAATTGGGGTCATCATCACATGTGTTATGCTGATGCTCCATACAAGCCAGGCAGGTATAATATTACATATAATTTACAAAATATGTGTTATTTTTCATCAGGCATTTGTACTGTAGTTTGATTTCTAATACATATTTAGCGTGTTTGATTCTTAGCAACTAGATTAAGAAAGAAGAAAAAGGAGACAGAGTGAAACCAAAACTTCCTCTGTGGGTTACACATTTATAAACCTCAATATGTAGTTTAAAAATAATGTATATATTAAAAATAGCTTAATCTTAATATAGAAATTAACACAGCTAATATTTTGAAGAGTAGAGGTTTATGTTTGTCACCATAATATATACTCTCACATGTATGAGTGACTATAGATTGGGTTTGGATTGATAATTGGATTTACTGGCCCCTTTAGCACAACTTGTGACCACATTTTACAAATTACTGTCACACACAGACTAGCATTCTCAGTCTGTTATAGTCTCCACTAGTTTATTTTCTGGTAACAGCTTCCAAAGATGGATGTGTCCCTTAGTCTGCATTCCCGAACTACCCCAGCTACCAGGGTCTAACAGCAACTGTTCACAATGACCAGATTGCAGCAGTCCTCTAACTGATTGCTCATCAACCAAATCACTTCACTCCACTGTACCCATTTGGGTCATATAGGCTCAGAGCAGATCCACAGGGAATGCCCCTTGCAACCCCTCTTCTGTTGCGTGACATCACCGTGTGCATGATGCATTCCTCTGTTGCTTGTGTGGGCCATTACCTAGCAATGGGTCTACATGCTACAATATTTAGATGCAGAGTAAAAGTAGTAACTTACATTTTACACCTGGATCTAAAGAAAATCAGTTTGCATTACATACGGCATAGTTCTCTGTATGTTCGTATTTTCCTTATATTCCAGAATGAACTTACTTTCTGGCTAAGTACATACAAACTGCCACAGCTGTGCCCAAGAAGACTTACCAGATATCTTAGCATATAGAGACTATGACAGTTGTGTCAAATATGACTCACTTTAAAATGAAGTATTAAGTAGGTGGTAATCGGGGAGCTTTTGACTGAAAAAGCAAGAAAATGTAAATCAGTTACTTGTATCAATAATAATTTGTAAAAGACTCTGTCCTAATCGTTTTTTCTATATTGAACTCATTGTTATAGTATGCAGTATCTACAATTGAAGCACCACGCTCCTTCAGCATTGATTATGAAAACAATCAGTTCCTCCTAAATGGAAATCCATTCCGATATGTGTCTGGATCATTGCACTATTTTCGGGTGCCACGAGCTTATTGGAGAGAACACTTGCGTAAACTGAGAGCTGCAGGGCTCAATGCTGTTTCCACGTAAGTTTGCAATTCAAGTTGATAAATAATGTCTTTGTTATAATAATTTGAAAGGGATTATGTCTCAGGTATAAAGCATTCTTCAGTATTTACTCTCTAAGGTACATTCATGTCAGTTTTCATGTTTGAACCTACATCTGTTTTCTTGTATAATTCTTGGCATAATTCATGTAATGTCTAAGAGCCTATTTTCCTAATAATTTTTAAGCAGTGTCAGTTATTTTTTTTGTTGTTAGTGTAAATATATGTAGATTTTAGGTGTCATTCAACGTTATTAGTGATAATCCCTGAACAAGAAGGTGCTGCAACTAACTAACTTTGTTTCACGCTCAGACTATAAGTACAGTGGTGGCAATGAGAATTTGTTCCAGGAGGGAGACTGCCAGAGAATTTGCTCACTAACTTGCAGTTATGCTATTTAAGAAAAACTTTCTTATTGCCTTAGAATATTCAGGATAGAAGGATATTTGTTCTAAACACATTTTATTTTTATTATCAATATTTGGCATATTTTGTCCTTTTTTTAACTCGGGGGGGGGGCAGATGCATTCCTGACCACCCTCTACCTTTGCTGCTGCCAGCCATGTCACATTTAGTAACATTTCTTTATGAAATGTTATATATATATTGTGCATTGTACATGGATAGGTATGTAGAATGGAGTCAACACGAACCTTCACCAGGCCATTTTGAATTCTCTGGAGAGCTTGATCTCCAACATTTCATTCATTTGGCACAAGAAGAAGACCTCTTAGTTCTTCTTCGACCTGGTCCTTATATTTGTGCTGAGAGGGATATGGTAAGGACACCACTTTACTGGTTCTAAGTATTGTAATGTTTTAGTATAGTAGCTTAATAAAAAAACAAATGTAGATTTTCAGAACATTCACTTTTGATTGGCTCTGAATAATTATAGCGAAGACAGATAAGGGACTGGTCCTCAGAAAACAGAACATTCACTTTTGATTGGCTCTGAATAATTATAGCAAAGACAGATAAGGGACTGGTCCTCAGAAAACTTCCTATCTCTTTACCATACAGGTATCAGAAAAGACTGAGAGCCGCTGGTTTAGCACACAATACCAAATGTTGATTTTGTATGGAAAAATAAACTACTTATTTAGATGAATTATTCGTTGGTTATTGATAAATAACTGGCCAAAGTCACAAACGTGCTTGTGAAAATTGGTTAAGACTTCAACAATAATGGAGTTTTGAAATATCATTCCAAGAGAGCATTTTTAACTCTGTATATTTGGTCGTAAAAACACATACAAATATGAGAGATATACATTACATGATAATATGATATTGCACACTGGTTATTCTCCAGGGAGGCCTCCCACCTTGGCTGCTTACTGTAAAACCTGACATTTATCTTCGTACTAATGATACAAGTAAGTATTCATTTTTTAAGTAGTATACTTAAATTGATGTCAGATGTCAAAATGGAATGCAATTATAGGAAACAGAAATATAATATTGCTATAATCTTGACTGACATGTATTATCGCCATACCCTCTTGTAATTAACCATCTACACTTACGACAAATTATTTTAAATTCCCTAGCAGACTCATCTGGGCTTGTCAACCATCCTCAGTGCCATTTAAATCATAGCTTTTAACAGCCACCACTTGTATATGTTGTTAATATTCTGTACCTTTCCATTACTGTTGCTTATCTCTTATTTAGTGAGATTTTTAAAAGTTTGTTATTTTGATTAGCATGCTGTTCATTTGTGGTTAATCATTCCTTACTAAATTTGTGTGTATGAAATAATTCCCAGGTTTCCATGTCCGTTCTTTTATGAAGATTTGTAAAATGTCCATAGTGCCATCAATTGTTCCATATTCATGTTGTGCATTCGAGATGTGTTTTGCATATTGTGTAATGTCTCTATTGTGATTGTGTTCTTTGTGTCTTGCTTTGAAATCTCTATTTTGTTTGTATTTGTCACCCTCCTGTTTTACAGCTAAATTTTTCTTTGTGATGTTGTTTACCATGTATATTGGTTATTGAATATGGCTGGTGCAGAGATATTTTAGTAAAGTAGCATGAAAATATCAATTTTTATTTAAAAAATTTGAAAAGAAGAGATGGATTATATTAGCTAAAATTTCATAGCTCTGTCTCAAGTAATACTACAATTTAGAAAAATTGTCCAACTCGCCTGTGTTCATCTCTGTATTATGCATCACAAATGCATAATGCAAGCTACTTCATATTTAGTTTTTTGAAAGATGCCCTTATTCTCATGGGTTCAGATTTGAATGCATATGCACATGCAAAGAGAACATCGTGTCGTAGTCTGTTTCAAGAATTGGATATCCTCCCCCTACAAGCTCAATATTTATTGTCGATTTCCCTGTTTGTTATAGTAAATAAGGAATTATTGACATTCAACTCACAAATGCATAATTGTAGTACCAGATTTATCTGTGATCTGCATTATCCACAAACTAGTCTAACACAATTCCAAAAAGGAATATGTTACATGGGGGTAAAGATCTTTAATCATTTGCCACCAAAAATCAAATCTACGTCTAATGACTTGAAAAATTTTAAATTTCAGTTGACAGCATTTTTATTGCAAAACTCTTTTTATACATGTGATGAATTCCTTAGTAACAAATTTGCCTAGAAATAAGGATAATAGCATAAACAATTTTAATATTGCATAATTTTACGTATAGTGATGCAAGACTGTTTTTTTGATTATAAACTGTACATATATATTTATATTTGTATTGTACTATATTAGCTATGTGACTGGTTCTATATCTATTTATGTGGATTTATGGAATATACAATAAATGAATGAATGAATGAGTGGTGCAGTTAGTACTTTTACTTATTCCACCAAAATCCATGTGATTTACATAATGAAAACCTGTTAAAACTTGAACTTTAATACCTGTACATGACCCTAATAATAATAGATATATCATATCTATCTAGTTTTCTATGTTTTCTTATTCTCGATGAAATTATTGTTGTTATGAAACTCTGCTTCATACAGGTAACATGAGATACTTAAGATAGCTTGAAGAATGTTGACATAACCAAAGTAGCTTTAGATAGCTTGTGGTATAGTCAGATTAAGTTTAGGTAACTTGGGGCACATGCTAGTGTAGTTAGTTGAGGCACTATGCTAAAAGCCAGAAGGTTGAGGGTTCAATTCCCAAAGCCATTGGATTTTTAAATTGACCTAATCCTTCCAGCTGCACTATGGCCCTAGGGTTGACTCAGCTTCTAACAGAAATGAGTACCAGGAATCTTCCTGGGGGGGAAAGCGTGGCCAGTGTGTAAGGCTGACAACCTCACTGCCATCTGTGAGCCAGTTGTCTAGAAAATGTGGGAACCACAATGTCTCACAAACCTATGGACCTCCACACCTTGTTAGAGGGATAGCTTTACATTACTTTTTATATAACTGGAGTAACTCATGACAACTTAGGTAACTTGACCTTTCCCCTAGTTTTTATTTCCATGAACAGCCATGTTGAACTCTTCGGGATGTATATAAAATTTGAACTTTTGTTGGGGTTCTTGTCTTTCATTACTGTTTCTCACATGATAACAGGGTATAGTTAACATTATCATTACTGTATTTTCTAAAATTCACAGCCTATATGGAGTATGCAGAGAGATATCTGAATTATTTGATGAGCAGTGTACAAACACAGTTGTATGGAAATGGTGGACCAATCATCATGGTTCAGGTAAGGCAGATGCTAATTGTCTCTCCATCTCCATTATTTCCTGGTTGATAAACATCATACTTGCATCATTACTCCTCCATTCAGCCAATGACTTGTTCCAGACACATGTTTAAAGTATGCTCGTTCATCCCAATTTTTAAATTTCAAATCCTGGCTTTGGCTGGACTTTGTCCATCAATACATAGACAGCAGCAATGTACAACTCTATTGCAGTAAGCATAATATATTAGAACTTCCACCCCTTGAGAATGATAATATTGAATGTTGAACAATTCACATTATGCATGTCCTCTCTTCAGCACTCAACAATGAACAAGTGTCCTGACAACAGATCTACTTAGAGAGTTACTTTTTCCTGAGCATTGACATCCACTGATGTAAATTACAGTTAACTACCGTACATTCCACTAAGACAAAGCATATGCCTACTGATATAGGTGTACAAGAATTTCTGACTAGTCATCTTGAATCAAAATGTCGAATAATGTAAGTATATAGAAGCTGAGTACCATAAATACTGACCTGGCAGGATGAATTTATACTCCAGTCTGTTGTCTTTATGCTCAAGTTGAGTTTAAATTCACATAGCAACTATTTTCAGTAATTGGTAATGCTATCTACTGCATAAGTGGCAATACTTTTTTATGAATGAATGAATATATATTTGCACCTCCTGAACATTATTGTTCACATGTTCACATCATATGTTCCCTAATAAGCCTTTCATATTTTCATGGATTTTTAGACACTAGATCAGTGTTTTGCAAACTCTTTTTATGTATGAGCTCCTTTCAGTTTCAATCTTACATAACAATAAAAATGCCATAGATGTAAAGGGCAGATGAGGGCAGTGTCTGTATATCACACATAACAGAAATATATGCTAAAATAATTGAAACATATTTCTACTTTACTAGTAGAATGACAAAATGAAGGAGGAAAAATATGTTAGGCATGTAGCACATATGGGAGAGATGAGAATTGTGAACAGAACTGTAGATGGAAACAATAAAATGGAGATACCACTTGGGAGGCTGAGGGAGCATATATAAGTGGATCTTAAAGAAACAGAGTGTCAACTGGATTCATCCAGTTCAGTATATAGGCCAGTGGTGGGCTGCTGTGAACACAGTAATGAATGAACCTTAGGGTTCCATAAAGGACATAACATTTCTTGGCTAGCTGAGTGACTACTAGCTTCTTTACTCCACAGAGTTAGTAAATCAATCAATTTACACCAATTCTTAATTTACTTGACAGTGAGTTACTTAACCTATTTAATGCTTTCCCACTATCCCCAACACTGAAAAAGTCTAGACATTTTTACTTTTCACATGCTGGTCATCAGTTGCCACTTAACCAATGTATGTGATACAACAGCATAAAATGTCCTTCTGTTTACCAAAATTATAATATGCTGCAGCAATGGGGAGCTTGAGCGCATAGTTCAACAGAAATTCTGTAAGATGTCTCGTTCAAACCATGTGGAAGGTAAACCAGTGCACAAGATATACTCGTATTGTCAGAATATATTAGTGACTTATACAAATGATTTATATTGCTTCTTTCTTTTAATTTGAATTATGCTGTATTAAATTGTATATTGTCGACATTTTCGATGACAAACTTTAGAAATTCAGAGTAATGGAGAGGCAGGAATCAAGTTCAAGTGTATGTCATATTTGTTCCAGAAATATCCACTATCTGCAGACTGTACCCAGCTCTTCATCCTAGAATACCTCTCCCAGTTTTCAGATATATTTCAGGTGCTTGTAATTTCTACATACAGAATTAAAACAATGAAAGAATCCAAATGAATACAGAGAGGCAATCATGGAAATTGGGAACAGCAGATAATTTCATGTCTGGGAAGAATGATTTGGTGTGCCCCACTTCATGCATTCCAATTTGAGTACTGATTGAAATTCCACTTATATTCATTGTTAATATTGTGCTATACACTCAATCGCTACTTTAATCCCCCTAGCCATTGTTTATACAGGGCACATTAAATGAACGAATAATCTCAAGGTCATGTCTACAGGTTCATCAGTCAGTCCATATGCTTATTCCCCAAAACTGGTCTACTCTAAAAGTTTTTAAGTCCATCATAAGTCCTATTCTTCATGAAGCTCTTACTATTGGCTCATTATACAAAAATTAGTACATTATTAAAATATAGATCTAATGAAAATGAACTATTTTTATTAGAACCATTGTTTTTGTGTGTGGTATATATTGTACTTACCAATGTACAATAAGAATTATTTTGTGCCTTTACATGTTGAACATTTGAAGTGCTCATTAGATTTGTATTTGCAGTAAACAAACTTGTGGAATGAGGCAGTATTACTGTGAAAAGTGTGCTGAGAAATGTGCGTATTTCAAGCTGGTGTACATCCTTCTACTCTTGAGTCACTAAATTAAATACTTTCCACAGTTGTTTATAATGGCAATGATATGTCTAAAATTATTTTAATGAACTCTTGGTGCTTGGTGGTGGGGTATATCTGGCAGAAAAATTTATTTATTCTAAATACTCTTATCAGATTGAAAATGAATATGGCAGTTACAAGGCATGTGATTCAAACTACACAGCTCGGCTTCGGGATATTGTTAAAAATATTGTGGGTAATGCTGCTGTGCTATACACTACAGATGGAGCTGGATCATCATATCTTAGATGTGGGAAAATTGAAGGTGTATATGCAACTGTAGACTTTGGAACAGGTAAGAAGTTTGTGTGTTTTATGCTTCATTTTCTGTAAGTGTTTAGTATACTTGTTCCATACAAAGAAAATGCTGGGCTGTTGTTTAGTCAACGAAACAGATATACTGGAGCCAAAAATTAGAAATAAGATTGGTCATTCATTTTAATTTATTGATATGCTGCTTAATTATATCTTCTCAAGGTATCTACATAAATCAGTTTAAAGATTTCAGAAAGAAGACTCAGAATTATCACATATTCACGTATGTGCACTGTGTCAGTAGTGTAATACATAAAATTGTTTTGACTAACATATTGTGATATTTCACAGTTGTCAATTAATTGAACTCCAGAGAGCAGAATCCTTTCTTAAGAACTGTATAGTCACTGAGTGGAGGAATTCCCCTGTATATATGGAACCAAAATGTTCAGTATCATGTTCTCAAGAACCTGTCACAATACCCTGTCCTGAGTCAGATGAGTCTGCTCCACATCTTCCCACTCGATTTCACTAAGATCCATTTTAATATTCTGACATGATGACTGACTTCATCTATGCCTATATCTCCCAAGTGATTCATGCTCTTAAGCTTCTCGAACTGAAATTTAGTATACATTTCTCCCTTTATGATACATGTCACACCCATATAGTTCTCCTCAATTTCATCTCATAAATATCATCTCCCATGCAAAAAAAGTAAAAAGTAAAACTATCCCTGTACCAGGCCGTGAAGGTCCATAGGGTTGTGAGACGTTGAGGGTCCCACATTATCTAGACAATCAGCTTAAAGATGGCGGTAAGGTTGTCAGCCTTACATGCCGGCCGTGCCTTACTCCCCAAGAAAATTATGCGGTAGCGTAGTTGGTCGAGGGGCTATGCTACAAGCTGGAAGGTCGCGGATTCAAGTCCCAATGAGGTCATTGGATGTTTTTCAGTTGACCTCATCCTTCCAGCTGCACTATGACCATGGGGTTCACTCAGCCTCTAACAGAAATGAGTGTCAGGAATATCTCCCATGTAGAGCACAAATTATATAGCTTTCATTATTCAATTTTCTCCATGCTCCTATTATTCCTTTCTTCTTTGTCAAATATTTTCCTCAGCACCATGTTCTCAAACCCCTCTGAACCTAAGTTCTTCAATTATGATAAGAGACCAAGTTTTGCATCTGTATAAAAGGACCAGTAAAACTATATGTATATGCTAATTTTTAGGTTTTTGGAGGATACAAGATTATGAACTGAACGGCAGCAAGAACTGTGAAAATGTAATTGTCTCTTAACTTCTTCATGAATATAACTTTAATTTCTTACTGTCATTTCCAAACATTTGAACTATGCCACATTTTAAAAGACTTTATTAGATATGTTTGTGTTACAGTATTGTCCTGCATTCAGGTGACCAATCTGGAATATTTTTTCTGCATTTATTTTCATACTAACCTCTTTACAAGTATCTAATGAAGTTTCTGTGTTTTCTTTTGTGGTATTTATGAGTTCTTCCAATAAACTGACCTTGCCATAAACAATAAGATGATTGTTCCATTTAATTTCAACCCCCTTGATTTACTTGAACATTTCTAATGGTGAATTCTAAAGCAAAATTGAAGTAACTGATTTTAGCTGAGCAGGTGAACATCCTGCAGCTGTCAAAATAGAGTATATCATTGTATTGTGTAGAATGTGGGTTTACTTCATGTATGGAAGATGGAGGTTTCATCCACAGATGGGAGAAAGTAAAGTAGCTATTATCCTGTACCTTTAGTCTGTCTTAACTCTGTATGATGTGAAGAATGCCGTCTTCTGGGATGTGGCGCCATGTAGATCTTGTGTACAGACATTCCTCCAAAACGTTGGTTCACACAAGATCTACATGGTGCCACATCCCATTGTTCATAGTCACCGCCATGAAAACCTCATATCTTATATACTGTATGATATGAATTGTATTTCTTTTATCATTTGCTTTATTTTTTATATTGGCTGCTGTTGCTGCTACTAATTGATCATTATTTTAGTAAAACATTAGTTATTGATATTGGTGTTATGAAGTCTGTTCTTTCAGTGATGGTAGTGTATCATCAGTTCAGTCCCAAAACATACAGTTACAAAACTGTCAGGACATTCACCTAAAATTCCAAAAAATAACATGCATTGTAGAATCAACTAAGTGAAAAGCATATACGAGTAATACAGTAACAATAAATGGGATACCTTCTCTAGGGCACTCACAAACTGAATAAGTATGAATTTTGGAATTGGTTTGTTAAAGTTCCTAGAATATCTCTCACATTTTCATATTGTAGACTTGATCTGTAATGGCTTGGCTGACTGAACGCCTTCTCTCCATGTTTAATAATACTGTACGAATATGTATGATTTCCGTCATCGGCATTGTTTATGTTGTATTCTGTATTACATATTTCTTGTAGGTACAGACGTGGATACAGCATTTTTGGCCCAGCGGATGTATGAACCCCGTGGACCACTCATAAACTCGGAGTTCTATGCAGGCTGGCTGACTCACTGGGGAGAGGCACTCCAGAGAGTTGACACTGATGCAATAGTGAAAACTTTGGATGCAATGCTGGCACGCAATGCTTCTGTTAACTTCTTCGTGTTTCATGGAGGCACCAACTTTGGATTCTTGGCAGGTGAATTCCCCAGGTTCCAACTCAGAAGTGTCTTTAACACAAGGCATCTCTATGAGTATTTCTCTCATCTGTTGAGTTTTATTATTCATTCAGGGTGGTAATCTCTTTTCCTAGTATTCATTTGATTTGTGAATGTGATAGTCAACTTGAGATTCAGAAAGAGCTTCATAATCTGAACTCCTCACCGAATATTATGGAACAATGAAATGAATACAAAATTTTAGTTAGAAAATATGAAGGGAAAAGAGACAGTTTTAAAGAACTAGGCATAAATGGAAGGATAATATTAAGAAGGATCTTACAGAAATAGTGTATGAGGGTATGGACTTGTTACATCTTGTCAGGATACAGACCAGTGGCAAGGTCTTGTGAACATGTACTGAACATAAGATTGTATTAAGATATGTCATTTCTTGCTTGTCTGAGTACTGAGTTTTCAAGGACTGTCCTATGAAATTAGTTTGTTAAAGGGAGTATGGTTGATCTACATAGATACACTTTCGAAATTTCAGTCCCAATTATATTATCAACTCTTTTTAAGAGGGGTTCTCTCTCCTCCACCCACAGTTGATATGAATATAAAACAGTTCAAAGTGATAGAGATTTGCTCAGATTTAGGTTAAATCAAAGCGGCCTCCGTAGTCTAGAGGTAACGTTCCCACCTCATGACTCGTAGTACGCGGGTTCAAATACCCGGTGGAGGTCGTCGAATTTTTAAGGGCAGAAAAATTCAGGGAACAAGTCCTCCAGGAGGGAGTTTAAGCCATGAGTCCCGTGTCGTAGCTTTACGGCACGTAAAAGAACCTCATATCTCCAAAGGAGGTCACTGAGCCAAATTACAGACGTTTCCCGCCCAACAGCAGTCTCTAATACCTCTGGTAGATGGGGGAAGCATTATAGATACCTCTCAGCTAGTAGAGCCGGTCTCGCTGGCTGGGTGTGATTGATGGTAAGCACCAGTACCGGTAGGATATAGAGACTGGTAGAAATCATAGAGGGAAGCACAATGGACCAATACAGGTCTAAGTGCATGGGGAAACCCACCCTCTCCAATAACTAACTAACTATGTTAAATCAAAGTATTATGCTAAACAGATAAATCATGTAACACACAAGTGGAGTATGTAATAGAGCAGATTGAATTGAATTGAATTGAATTTATTTACATTCTATAAATCCTAAGCAGGTTAGTACCTTTGGATACAGAACAAGTCAAAATGTTACATACATAAGTACAGGCAATTTTAGCTTAAAAATTAATATAACTTAATTTTACATCATTCTCTATTTACATTGAAGTATTCATCTAAAGAGTAGAAGGAATGAGCATGTAGATAATTCTTTAACTCTGATTTAAACTTTTTAGTATCATTGCCCAAGTTTTTAATACTTTGTGGCAGATTGTTGAACACTTTTATGCCAGTAAAGTAGACTCCTTTTTGATATACTGATAAAGTTGATGAGGGTAGGTGGAAGTTATATTTTTGTCTAGTATTCATGTTATAGACATCAGAATTTAATTTGAATTTATCTTTGTTGTAAACAACAAATAAGAGAAGCGATAATATGTATTGCGATTGAAGAGGTAGAATTTTTAATTTCTTAAATAATTCTCTACATGAATCTCTACTTCTACATCCTGTAATGATTCTAATTATATTCTTTTGTATTTTAAAAATTATTACACTATGTGAAGAGTTCCCCCAAAATATTAATCCATAGTTCATAATAGAATGAAAGTAGGCATGGTAAACCATCTTCAATGTTTCCTGTGACATAAAAGGCTTAATTGATCTCATCGCATAGCAAGCTGCATTTAATTTAGGTATAATTTGTTCAATATGTATTTTCCAAGACAGTGTACTGTCTACATGTATTCCAAGGAATTTTGTATCAAGTACTTTACAGATTAATTTGTTGGCATAACTGATGTCCAGATCAATTTGGTGGTTGTTTTTAGTTGTGAATGATATGTAATGGGTTTTATCAAAATTTAATGAGAGTAAATTGGCTTCGAACCATCTGTTTAAGGCTTCAAATACAATATTTATGTCATTTTTAAAGTTGTCAAATTTAGAGTTCTTAAATATTATACTAGTGTCATCTGCATATAGAATTGGTTTAGATTTATTGTTGATGGTTTTAGATAGATCATTTATGTAGAGAAGAAAAAGTAAGGGACCTAAAATTGATCCTTGTGGAACACCGTGCTTTATAATTCCCCAGTTTGAAAATGCATTATGACTGGAGTTTTTATTATTTATTTCAACTCTTTGATACCTGTTTTTGAGGTATGATTTGATCCATTCATTAGCTTTGCCAGTTATTCCATAGAAATTTAATTTCGATAGTAAGATATCATGATTAACACAATCGAAAGCTTTTGCTAGATCACAGAAAATCCCTCCCACAATTAATCTGTCATTGAGAGCACTTAAAATATCGTTAGTTAGTTCATAGGTTGCTTTTTCTGTTGTTAGGTCTTTCCTAAATCCAAATTGCTCTTTGACTAATATGTTGTTAGAATTTAAGTGTTCAAGTAGTCTATTATACATAACTTTTTCAAAGACTTTTGAGAATGAAGTCAATATGGATATTGGTCTGTAATTAGAGATGCATTTTCTCTCTCCTTTTTTAAAAAGTGGTTTCATTACAGCGTATTTTAAGCGTTGAGGAAAAGTACCTGATGATAAAGATTTATTACATAGATGATTCAAGGGTGAACTGATGTAAACAGAGCTTGCTTTAAGTAATTTGGTAGAGATTTCATCATATCCATGTGAATTTTTGGGCTTAAGGGATTTAATAATGTTTTCAATTTCCTTCCTTGTTGAGAATTTGAGATTGATATTTGGAAATGAATTGTTAAAGGCACGAGACAGATAGTATATTGTATTATTATTATTATTATTATTATTATTATTATTATTGGAATATGTTTTCTCAGCTAATGAAAGGAAATATTCATTAAATGCACTTGCGATAGCTTGTGGATTGTTAGTGGACTTCCCTTCAATATTCAAACTTTGTACGTCTTCATTAACAGATTTCTTTCCTGATTCAACTTTCACAATATCCCAGGTGGTTTTAATTTTATTGTTTGATTTTAGAATTTGGCTGTTATAGTTATTCTGTTTGGCTTCTTTAATGACTTTTGACAAAATTTTACAGTACATTTTGTAGTGACTTTTTAGTCTTGGATCATTACTGTCCCTACTGGCCAAATATAGTTGTCTTTTGTGTTTACATGAAGTTTTTATTCCAATTGTTATCCAGGTGGATTTGTTTTTATTTTCATTTTTGACTATTTTTAAGGGAAAGCTTGAATAAAAGATCCTCAAGTATGTGTTCAGAAAGCAATTAAATTTAGAATCAATATTATTGCTGTCAAATACATTGTCCCACGATTCATTACTTAATTTTGTGACAAAATCTGCCATCGTATGCTTGTTGATTTTCCTTACTGTTTTATATTGTTGATTACTGGGCTGAAAGTCAATATTATTTATTTCTATGAGTTGAGCATCATGATCGGATAAGCCATTTATAAAGGGTCCTACAGTATAATCTCTTAATTTTGAGTTATCAATGAATATATTATCTATCGCTGAACTAGAATTATTTTGAACTCTTGTGGGAAAGTTAACAGTACTGGAGAGATTGTAAGATGATAACAAAGAGTCTAAATGTAGTTTCCTGTTACTGTCGATGAGATAGTTTATATTTATATCACCACAAATTATAAATTCAACTTTTGAACCATGCAGTACATTTAGGATGGTTTCTAATCTATTTAAAAAGTGATTGAAGTTTCCAGATGGGGCTCTATATAAAGTCAGTATACAAATATTTGAAAAAGGAGACTCTAAGATGCCGTAAGTAAGATGCCGTAAACACAAACATTCCTAGGAAACAGCACAGGAAGAAGCCATGGTTGACCTTAAGGTTAGCTAGCTTAATCCTCTCTTCACACCCTATTATCCCAAGATACAATTTAATATTATCCTCCCAGATATGCCTAAGTATAGCTAGAATTCTCTTCCCTTGAAATTTTGTGGCTAAAGTTTTTATGCATTTCTCATCTTCCCCTACCAAGAAATATCTTGGTAAAGGATGAGAATGATGGTCTGCTTGTAGATTTCCATAATATTTTGAAGGGATAGAAGAATTACTTCTGTCAGCTATTGAATGTATATTGGATCAACATTGTTAGGAAATTTGAAATACATAGAGCTGATCCATTAGTATATGAACCTAATTCTTTTAATGTTAATATTGCTATTAAAAAGAGATGTAAATTTCCAGGTGATGAACAAATACTAGCAGCACTGTTCAGTCAGGAGGTAAAATATTTCATTCTGAGATCCATAAACTTACTAATTCCATGAGGAATAAGGAAGAACTGCTACAGCAGTGGAAGGTTTCTTACATAGTCTTACATCACTCTTATCAACTACATACAAAGTTTTACCAAAGATTCTTCTCTCAAGGTTAAATCCATATGTAGAGAAAATTATTGGGGATCATCATTGTGGATTTTATTACAAGTATAACAGAACAACTACTGATCAGATATTCTGAATTTCTCAAATAATGAGGAAGAAGTGGCAGTATAATGGCACAGGACAGAGATGTTTATAGACTTTAAGACAGCCTGTGATCCAGTTAGGAGGGAGATACTGTACAACATCCTCAATGACTTCAGTAATAATCACGAAACTTGTTAGGCTATTAAAATATATTTAAAGAAAATCGTTGTAGACCGATTATATGTGCATGCTAGATCAGCCACACTCATACCTTGTTCTCGCTTTTCAATGATTTTACATTTCATTTCTACAGTTATTTTTATTCTCTTATGGCTGTCTTTTTGCGGCTTTTTCTTCGGGGACATTTTTGCAAGGGTTATTAAACTTTGCACAAAAAAAAATCACAAATAATATGCCTGAACACACGTTCGGAAAAATGTGTGATCACAAGCGACACTAAGATGCTAGCGGAACAAGTGCTAAACACTGAATGATGTAGCAAGCGCACAATCCGGGACTTCCCCTCTCATCACTCGTTATGCGAAACGTTGCTCGTTAAGCGAGTCATTTTTTTACAATTTGTTTTGCTCGTTATGTGAATTACTCATTATGAGAGGTGCTCATTAAGCGAGGTTCCACTGTATTTATTTGTAGTCTGAACAATACCCTTTTTTGTTTTTATAATTAAATTTTGTATTAAACAAAGAAGCATTGCATAAAATAATAAATTTAATAAAATGTACCAATGATTATAGGTGCCAATTATATGAACAGCTACCAACCTCAGCTTACATCTTATGACTTTGATGCCCCTATCTCAGAGGCAGGAGATCCTACGAACAAATATTTTGCTATAAAGGAAGTCATTGGCAGGGTAAGTAACACAGGGAAGATGGTTCTTGAACTATTTAGGTGATTTAATATTTTATCAGTTTCTCCAAAAAATTAATCAAAATGGATTTTCCATATAATCTAAAATTAGACCAGTTTAGGCCTATCAGATATAAATTTATTAACACCTTTGCTCCCTTGAGGAAGCTTGGTCATTTATAGATGACATGTCCAAACTACTATAATGGGATCTGGTTGTTTAAGCTTTGCAAAGATAGCTAATGTACCCTTAAAAAATATGTGAAAGTTCAGGTGTTTGGAAATGACAGTAACAAATCAAAAATCACATTCATGAACAAATTAAGAGTATGAAGAGTACCATCTTCTGATGCTGTGTAGTTTGGTAGAAGTTTACTGACACCAGAGAGGATTGTTTTGTGTCCATCTTCAGAATCAAAGAGTAAGCAAAGCCAATAACAAGCAAGAAGCAAGTGACAAACTTCTTACCATTGCTGATAGCCAGCTACATCCTGTTGTGTAAGTCATCTTAGATAATAACCTGATGATGACATATATGCCAAAACATGTCATCCTCGACAGCAAGCTCCACTTGCTGGAAATAGTGTTATGATGACAGAAATTTAATAAATATTATCTTCTTACTGTTGCTTTCTTGGTTCACTTATTAACCCTGAAGATGGAGGCAGTACATTCTAAAAGGCTGATAAACTCCTACCAGGCTACATGTTGTCAAATCCCAGGAAAACCTCAAATCTAACAAATTAAGAGCAAATTAAACTCCAGCCTCATAATGAACCAAGCTTTCAGTTCTGTTAGCTTTTATTTACCTTGTTGCAGTACCTGCCACTTCTTGATAATACAGAAATTACTCCTGCACCAAAAGGTAATTACAGCACGGTATTATTGAGCCCTGTTGCTCCTCTGCTGGATCAGAACATTAGGCAAAAGCTCGGCAAGGAGCCACTCAGAAGCCAGTTCCCCCTTACTTTTGAGGAAATTGGTCAGCGATATGGGTTCGTGCTGTATGAAACTATACTAGCGTGGTCTGTGCCTGATCCTGCATTGTTCAGTATTCCAGGTATCAGCGACAGGGCAATTGTGCTACTGGATGATGTGAGTTTTAAAAGCTGTATTCATTATCTTTCATACTGTACTTCCTGTTATAAATATTATAATTTTTATAAAATATACACACCCCTTGACATTCTGCATACATTGGTTTCCTGTCCTGTATATTTTATATGTGGTAAAATTCCCTATTTTATCTTACACTTATTATGTACAGTACAAGAGGTTTATATGGCAAATTTTATAGAAAACAGACTTGATATGCTATTGAATAAGAACACAGATGAATACTATGATATACCAGAGACACAAAGCATAATAAAATTATCACTGCTAACTAGGTGCCCAAAGGAATTTTGAGTCGCAGTGAGAAGATTACATCAATGCCTTTGTCAGTTTCTGAAGGTACAAAAATCCAGGTTCTAGTGGAAAATCAAGGACGTATCAACTATGGCTCCATGATCAACGATTTCAAGGTGAGCCCTTATACACATTCACTTCTGTCTAAAATGCAACTTTAGACTCCTTTACTTAAAAATAAAAATTACAAATTGCTACATATTTCAGCCATACTCAGCCATCCTCAGGCAACTGTCCAACTTTTAAAAATTGCTTCAATATACTTCCAATGTAATTAAGATGAATTATTTACCCATCTTCTTCCTACATGTCTCCATCAGGCCCTTTCAGATCCACAGGTCTCCTTATGGTTACGATGTTCCCGTTGGTTTTTCATGTCTGATATTATTTTTATTAGTTCAGTTTTATTTTAAACATTTTGTTTCTTCACGTTCATTATCTTTATATTTTTTTCTTTTTACTTCTCTTCCCATCTTCCAGTCAGACCGTTTTAAATTCCACATGATTCCATTCCGTTACAATACACTCTCTAGTTCACTCTTAACCAGTCCAGACAGACTCTTTTAAACCCCACATATTTCCATTCTGTTACAATGCACCCATTGGTTCACTCCTAGCCCCCATTTTTGTCTTCCCCTATATTGCTGACTGCTTTTTCCATATATCATACTCCTCTACCCTGAAGCTTGAGACAGCATGTTCCTCAAAAATATTGATACCTACTTAACCAAGGTGCATGGCATCACATCCTGCCTGCCACTAATGTTCAGGTACATTATAATAGTCATAGTTCTCTTGCTAGACTTTAAAAAGCAGTGATCCTTTTTGCAGGGGCTTGTAACCAATGCAACACTCGGAGGTGAAGTGCTGGAAGACTGGATAATTACTGGATTTCCCCTACATGATATTTCAAGGCTCAGTGTCAGCAATAATGATAATTACACCTTCCAAGGTCCAGCATTCTTCCAGGGTACATTCACACTCCCGAGTCTGATTCTAAGCCACTTGATACATTTCTAGATCCCACAGGATGGGGAAAGGTGAGTATTTCATTAATGTAACATAGCTGTAGATGTATACAGTACAAGAGGGTGGACAACAAGTAAGTTTACAAGATAATATATCTTGAAGTGATTTTGCTAATTCATCTAGAGGGATAATACAGGGTCACTATAGGACATAGAAACTACTTTTCCTAATAGTCCCATGGAGACAGACACATGCCATGTCATGTAGCAGCAGCAGGACAGTGATTTCTATGGACAAGGGATAGCAAAACTCATACTACAGCTGGTAAATGTCTCAGTCTGCTCAGAAATATTGTTTATAAGTTGCACAATGGTGCATTATTATCCATACCAAAGATACAATAAATTATTTTAAGATATATTTCTTGTAAACTTACAGAAATATTTATAACTAAAGTTCATCTTCGATCTGCAGATTTTTGTGCATCTGATATGCCAATAGGAACTATTCATTTGACATCCAAGATAGAATTTATATGCGACTCTATTTTTTACAGGGAGTGGCATTCATTAATGGTTTCAATTTAGGACGCTACTGGCCAATTCTTGGACCACAGGTGACGCTCTATGTCCCAGGGTGCCACTTGAAGCCATACCCAGATCTTAATGAGTTAATATTGTTGGAACTGGAGAAGGCAAACAGTCCACAATATAGTGTGAATTTTGTACCAGAGCCAATATTGGACAAACAGCCACCAGTACATACTCTGACTGAACATACTGCATACTTACCAGTGCCACCTCAGCTAAATCAAGGACCAGCACCAGAGGCAAGTGTTACTGTGCTTCCAGTATAATGAACGTAACATGGAAAATGTAAACACTTCTCTTATTATTTTAACCTTTTCTGTGCTGCCTAGTCTATTTAAGTTACTGTGTATGTAAATCTTCTAATTTTCATTGTCTGAAAACTGAAAAGGATAATTTGAAATGTAAAGAGATGGGGAGGTTTTTCTGGATGATAAATGCTGCAACTGAAGCCAATCACAGTGGAAAAGGTTACATTAAAAATAAAGAAGTTATGGACAGTATATATGCTCATGTAACGTTGATTCATCAAGCAGGGCTACAAATATTGCAAGCTGTCAGAAGTTAATTCCCAGAGCAATAAAAAGGGAACAAAACAACACAAACTTCTGAAAGCTCTAAGTATATACATAAGGGGAATGTGGATTACTGTCAGTCATGTGTGGAAGGTTAATACAATAAATATATCTTCTACAATAAGACCTGTAGTGAGAGACATAGTTACTAACATGAAAACTACTGTCCCTCAGTTCAGTGATTTAACTTGGAAATTCCTTCAGTAACAAACAAAAATTAACAGTCTACTATCCTTGAATACTTCAATCTGTATGGGAAGTTTAGGAAGAAATGTGAATTATACAATTTCATAACCACCTCTATATATAATTTCCACTAGAAGGCCTAGATTCATCAAAGTACATTACATTTGTCAGATATAACTCAGAGCTTTTCACCACCACAATATTAACATGTAAATAATGATTCATATGGAACTTGTATGTTTAGTATCCATATCAGACTTCAAATGCATAGTTCTAGTGGTTTACTAGTATAATCATTAAGCCAAAAACTAAATGAAGACATCACTTGACTGCTATGCTCTTTACATTCCACAGAGTCAAAATTCTTCAAAGTCTATCATCACACAAAATTCTAGAATCATGCATTAACTGACACTAGTGTTGCTCCTACCTCAAACGTTTGTATGACTACCATGTTGGTAATATTAATGATATAATATAATGATGATATGGTCTTTACTAGTATTATGTTCATACCAAGTTTAATAGCAATCCATCAGTTGGTTTGAAAGCTACTACAAGGGGTGTTGGACTAACACAAGCACATTATGCCAAAATCTAGATTGCTGAAAAGAATCAGCATTTAGCTGACTGAAAAATTTCACTTGATATATTTGGTGACCCTGCTGTCAGTGACATCTTTAAAAAAATCATCCATCTTTTCCACTGCCTTCCACATAACACTTTACTCCACTTCTCCCCACAACTCTCAAACAGCCAGCAAGCAATTCACATTAAAGAAATGCTATTAACTGGAACTGATCTAAATTATTTGACTGCATTAAAACAAAAACCCACTTTTTTTTTAACTTCCATGATATGTATACAGTGGCCGTCTTGTAGTGCACTCAATTTCACCTGTTACTTCACATGTTTCGGCAACTTAGTGCCATCATCAGGTGCCCTAATTACGCTAATCTACTGCATTGCTTGCCATTATATATTTAAAAAGTGCAACACTCGCAGCTAAAAAGGGAACACACATCACAAGACACAGTGTATACAGAATATAAGAAAAATGGCCCCCATAGTGGAAGAACCACATGCAAGTTTTAATTAAGACACATAAGATGAATAATCTTAACAAGTTTTAGTGTGTGTAAATTTATTATAGTTGATGAATATGCACTTTTTAAATACTTTTAAAATAATTTTATAAAGACATATAATGGCAAGCAATGCAGTATATTAGCGTAATTAGGGCACCTGATGATGGCACTATGTTGCCGAAATATGTCGTGAAGTAACAGGTGAAATTGAGGGCACTACAAGACGGCCATTGTATACATTTCATGGATGAAAATCAGTGCAACAGGACGCTAAAATACACCATTTTTTTTAACTTGCCAACAATAATAATGTTATACATATATGCACTGTTAAAATGGGAACTGAACAGGATAAGCTTTTCATAGAATACAGAAATGAGAACATGTCGAATTTGGTTGATGATGAGGCAGTAGAACATGCAACTCATTAATGGTTTATTAATTTTAGGCATAAGTAAATGCATACATAACATTAGCACAAAAGTTGTCATGAACTGTAAAACATTAGCAGGGAAGATCAAAATTCAATTCAATTCAAGTTTATTTATGTGCAAACAACACAGACGCCAATTACAGATATAGCACGAGTACACAGATATATCCAAAAATAATTAAAGAAAAAATACACAATATGAGTATATAATGGCATTAGCATTAACAGGCAAGAAAAAACTAAGTACATTTCAAGTGTATACAGCTATAAGGATTTACAAAAATTATCATTACTGTATTTAAAATAAAGAAACTTTTGCATTAGATTTACCGTTTCCTCTGTTTCACACAGATAAGCGAATGTTAGAAATCATCTCCATCTGAATCAACATCCTTGCCACGAATTGTCCGCTTCTTTCCAGCATCACCTGAAACAAATCTGTTTGCCCGTTTGGTCTCAACCGGAGGCTGTTGCAGATCACCATTGTACTTAATAACTCCTGGCTGAGCTATCCGCCATTCCATCATTTCTGTTGAGAAGTCATCGCAGTTCCCAAGATCTGTGAATCCAACTATGTAGTCCTTTACTTTGCCATCTATTATAAGTGCAATTGTAGGTATGACCCTAATGCGAAGACGTTCTGTAATAAAAAGGAAACATCTTTCAAGCAGTAAAGTCCCAGTGAGTTTGATATAGAACAAGAAGTTAGGAAATGATCAAACAAAATTTATCTTTCATCTGAAGAAACTGATATGGACATTTTTTTTGTGAGAACCTCACATCCTCCAACAAATTACATCTGTAATTCCAAAGGCCATAAAGACTTCGAACATAAAGGCAATTTTCAGTACTGAATTACGTCCATCCAACAGTCCACTTGGAAATGGAAAGAAAATTGCTGTGCAAGCAATGTTAGCCCATACGCACAAATTGTGATAGGCAATTATGTGATACAGAATATATTTAATTGCTTGCCCATAAATCCAATCGGACAATTACATGTGTAAAGTAAGTAAAGTTGTCCCTGCACGTAATTAATTAAGCACTATGCCATGAAGACGTATGGGTGAGTGAATGTATAGATCCACGTTTCCTTGACCTTGGCACTAGTTAGAGGTAAATGGTCAGATTCATGCCCCACCACTTTACCCCCAGAGAAAGAACCCTTGGTACTTATTGGATAGGAGGAAGGGTGTGCCCAAGAACCAGTCTGGACAACGTGGAGAAAATTCTTGACCCTACCGGCACTCGAACTCAGACACCTTGGTCATCCTGCCTGTAGCCAGCTGCTACACTGCCTGCGTTATCCCAGCTCCTATTACATGAGTAATCAGACAATCATTTCCTTCCAAGTAAAAATATTGTTTACTTACGTGTGATAAATGGGCTTCGTTCCACATCAATCTTGCAAAACCTGGCTTCTAAGTGGGATGTACAAAGGATTTTTAAATGATGGTCTACTATCCTACATCGAGGTGAATCATTTCTATAAAAATGGCAAACAACATTTTTTGACTTCTTTGTAACTTCAAAAAACTCCTTCTCTTCAGAAATTTCGGTATGTTCTCCATGACCCTAAAAACAAAGAGATCACACTTCTCATAGTATCATTAAGCACAGATTATGGACGGTTTCTATAGTCTTAGCCGAGACAAATGGTCTGGAATACTCTTTAGGACTCGTGTAACCTTGTCGTTTTCACATATTGTGTCCTATGATTACATTTATTACGAATTTAACTTGACCCTGAAGTCCGTTACTATTACTGGAGAGAGAGGGCAAAGAAAGGGGAAATGAATGCTGAAAAAAATACACTTTCTCTACCTCCTAACTTTCTGCTGAGAATATGTACTCGCAGAATATGGAATGGTAGGAGTAAGAAGTGGCATAATGCTGCCACAAGTTTCTCACCAAGACTAGCCACTCCTGTTGCTGTTGTGCTTGTTTCTTCAATTTCCTCAGTCGCTGTTCCCTGAGCGTTTCTAAGTTATCTGACTGTAACTTGTCCAGCCTATCAAGCTCAACATCCAGCTGCTGTTCCACTGTTTGTGTTACCTTCAACAAATTTTGCTCAAGTGCCTGTTCTAGAGATGCCATGTTGATGTCTAAAACAGAACAGTCATGAGGATATGTCATAAAAATGCATAACAAGAGCGGAACAGTGTCCCACGTTTGAATACATATATTTTACAGATAAGTTCTTTGAAATTCTGAGTGCATCACTGTCCTTCATTTTCATTTACTGCTTATACAGAGCTCCCAGTGTGATAATATTTATTTATGCTTCATATTATTGAATTCTGTATTCTCACAGATTAAAATCTTGCAATATCCTGTCAACATTTATACATTTATTTAAATTTTGACTATATCAAGTATGTACTGATTTCTGTTACTTTCCACTATTTTTAGCATACTTTTCTTATTTTGAAAAAAAAAAAAACTAGTCTTATGAGATCACTATGCTGTCTGTAGGTCTGTGAATCACCCCCAATCAACTTTTGAATGCCTAAACTAGTCTTTATGAAACTTGGTATGTATATCATTGCACCTGGGCCCATGTGAATGGCATACTTCATAAATGCCTCCCACCAGTCTGTGTGTATGTGTATGTTGCTAGGCAACAGCAAAGTAAAAATGTAACCATGGCATCAAAAATGCAACAATAGAAGAACTGTCAGATGAACTTTTTCTATGAAGTTTCTGCCTTATCAAAGAAACGTCCATGTCTGTCTGTATAGCTCTCTATTGTTGCTAGGCAAAAGCTCAGTAAACATATTCCCACAGCAACAAGTAACTGTTTGAGGCACTGTTTTCTATGTTGTCAATGTCATATCAAAGGAAAACAGGTGAGTAGTTCTTCCCTTAACGTCTTGTTCTAATATATCTTACTTTTTGTGAATTTAAAGTCCCATTTCCTCTATCCTTAAATATTTAAATGTACTTAAATCCTCAAGCACTGAGGGGTAACACGGTTTTATCTAATATTCCACAGTCTTCAAAAGCAATGCTACCTTCTTTTCTGTTCATTTTTTAACAGTCTGTACGTCTCCTTGATACATAATCATTTTATCTGAACTCTCAATAGAGAAGGAAGTTTCCTCTCATCAGGCTGTCAACTACCAAAGATGTTTGAAGTTGAAAATGTTAATATTCTGATATATTTCGTTTGCACCATGTTGTGCAGTCACCAAGAACAGATGCATAAACTTCAATCATGACCCTATTTTGTATCTTCTCTGCACGCAATAAAATGATAATGCCGCAAAACGAATGATAAACCATGCCAATAAACGGAACATTAGTGGTACAATGCAATCATGAAAAGACTCCCTTTTGATCCTCTAGGAATAAGGTGTTTACTGTGCATGATGTTTGTTCCCTCTTCTGGGCCTTGATCGTTGGTAGTATTGCCATACTAATGTAAGAATGGTAATAAAATGATAATGCCGCAAAACGAATGATAAACCATGCCAATAAACGGAACATTAGTGGTACAATGCAATCATGAAAAGACTCCCTTTTGATCCTCTAGGAATAAGGTGTTTACTGTGCATGATGTTTGTTCCCTCTTCTGGGCCTTGATCGTTGGTAGTATTGCTATACTAATGTAAGAATGGTACAATAATTAACCATAATCCAAAGAAAAGCTTTCACTGTCATCAGACCCAACCATAATCACCTAACTTGTCATTTAATAGGAATTCTAGGAAAAGGTCATGACATGGTCTAAGGAAGGGGAGAAAACAAGGCAGATGCATCCATCATAGAACTTCTTGCAGAAGCTGCAGAACTGTATTTTCTGCTTACTTCTGGCTAGTTTTCAGAAGTCTATAGAAAACTATCCTTTTCGGTGTGGTCTGTATATGCTGTATAATAATAAAACATAATGCATATTGTCCTTTTAGGTTTATAGTGTAACTGCCTGCAAAATATGATAAAATTCGTTATGCTACCTCAAATGTGTTAATATACACGTATACACATCCAAGTTTATCACTCCTTACAAAGAAATGTCACCATCAAACTCCAAACTTGTCCCCCCCCCCCAACACACATGAATCACTGCTTTCCAAGCCCTGTATACTTATTTGTATCTTATTAATTATATATAATTGTGTTATCACCTGCCACAAATCTTATTTGTTTAGGTTTGTAAAGGTCGACAATTTGTTAAAATTCCAATGCACATGATCTGTGGTACTCCACGTGTCACAAATTAACCTCTTTATAACTTAAAACCTTATTGAACTATGAAAAGGTATCTTCATAAGTGTGGTAACAACTACATTCTCTCTTCTAGAAAGCTATGAGGCTAACTCCCATTACGTCGTGTGAGCGATGTCCTCGAAGTACTATATATGGTCATACGGAACAAAACTTGGCAATCCCACATTTCCAGCTAATAAACTATGTATCAGACAAGTTATAACTGGGCATGCATGTAACACTGCATCTAATCTAAGCGCACATTAACTTAACAAGACTAACAATGCACACCTCAAAATAAAATATTACGCGACAGATAACACAAATTGCCGTAAACAAGCATGTACGATTTACTGAGACATCGAAAATCCAGGGATACCAACACATAAACTTTAAAGAAAGCAGTCTTCTGTGATGTGGTGTTAACCGACGTTTAGGAGGAACGTATCCCCTCCATCTTCAGGGTAGAAGGAAAAATAAGAAAATCCGCAAGCGAAGAGACCGTGAGAACCGGTACAAGCAGACTGGTGTTGGAAATAAACACAGCTATATGAGAGCATAGAAGGAGGGGGGGGGGGGGGGTACATGGAGAAG
>NW_019722980.1:453945-460793 GCF_002891405.2 Cryptotermes secundus
GCTGGAACAGAAGTAGGTTTTGTATATGATATTGTGTCGGGGGAGAGAAAGGCAAGGTTAAAGGGTGGGCACTAACCCTTAAGCTGGGGGGGTTGCTATGTTAGTGGGTCATGGCCTGCGTAGCCTAAAATCTTACACATAAACTTTAGTTTAACGGCAGTAATGTTCATTTCAAAAAGGCCGATCCCAGTGGCCAAGTAGTCGGAGGCATGAATTGTCTTCGCTCGCTCGAACGCTCGGATTCGAATTCATCTCAAGGCATAGATATCTGTATTGTGTGCGTTTATTCTGTGTTGTTTTGTGTGTAGGTAGACATCTTGCGACGGGCTAATCCACCGTTCAAGGAGTCCTACCGACTGTGTATAAGAAAAAAAGTAAAGCTGTAATTAATTTAATTTTTTTAATGCTAGTGGGGTGGGACTAAGTCCCTTGTACTGCGGCCACTTCAAAGCTATCCCTGTAACAGGCCGTGAAGGCCCATAGGGTTGTGAGACATTGAGGGTCCCACATTATCTAGACCAGTGTTCCGCAACCGGTGTGCCGTCACAAGTTGAAAGGTGTGACGCGAACTTTTACCTATTGTAAGAAATTAATTGTCGAATTTTATTCATTTTATTTTATCCCAGTTACCGTGTTTCATATGCCTGTATTTATTCTCAGCAACTGCACTGATTAAATAAGATGATGCTTGTTTATTCTTTATTACATGCTGGAATTTTTTATGTACAGTAATGTTGTATTCTAAGAAATTAAACGAAAATTATTTACTCACAGTTGTTGTTATATCATAGTTTTCATTATTGATTTATTTTTATTTTTCTCGCATCTACGCAGCTTCTCTGGTATGCTTGCCGCATGTTCTGTGTACGTGCTTTTCCCTAAAACTGCAGGGATTAGCATGGGTTTCCTGTCTTTTATAACGCTGTTCTGTATTTGCCCCTGTTTGTTAGAAGTTAGAGCTTCTTCAACTTTATGACTTTCTTCCTGTAACAATGCACCCACCGATTGCTGGACTTCATTTAAAATTATAAATATTTCAAAAATAAGTCTGTATAGTGTCACTTCTTCCTTTTGAAAAGTAGAGATCCCGCGTTTTACAATTGTTTCAGTTCTATCACAGCTGTGCTCTGAAGTAGTTCGCAAATTTTGGTTGCTAGTTAGAGGATTACAGATGGGTCGTTTGAGATGTCCCCGACTGTATGGCCACTTGCTGACGGCAATAAAGTGGTGATGGACACAATTAAAGAACATTTAGAAATGCTGCAGCAGAAATTCAATAAGTATTTTGGAGAGAGTGTACAAGATTTCGACTGGGTTCGTGATCCATTTGTTGTGAATTCAGAACATCTTCCGGTTAATATACAAGAGGAACTCGCAGATTTAAAAGCAGACAGAACATTGAAACTAAAACTTCTCGAAATGCCTTTGGATACGTTTTGGTTGGCAATAAGGAGTGGATACCCGGCTATCTCCGAGATGGCAGTTAATGTGTTATTGCCATTTTCAACTACATATTTGTGTGAACTGGGCTTCTCGACGTTAACTGAAATTAAAACATCAAAGATGGAGCGGCTCAAATCCATCGATGAAGAAATGAGACTTGCGTTGTCAACGATCGGTCAACGATTCCACCACGGATCAGACGCCTGTCTGCAGCTACGCAGGCGCAAGTATCACATTGAAGATATGAGTAGAATTACTGTATTTACTTTAATAGTAATAGAAGCGTATTTTATACACTCTATAGTGAATTAAAGTTCATTAATTGTTAATAAATGCACGAGTCGATTCCTGTTTAATGATAATAAAATAAGAATATAATAATATTATAGTAATAAGTTCATCAAGTTACGTATTTATATGAATTGTCTGATATCATGCGTTTTTGAGGGGAATAACATTTTGGTGTGCCGTGTTGAGTCATGGATACTTCATGGTGTGCCGCGAGTAGAAAAAGGTTGCGGAACACTGATCTAGACAATCGGCTCAAAGATGGCGGTAAGGTTGTCAGCCTTACGCACCGGCTCCGCTTTACTCCCCAGGAAAATTATTTAATTCCTGTTACTCATTTCTGTTAGAGGCTGAGTCGACCCCAGGGCCATAGTGCGGCAGGAAGGATTAGGTCAATTGAAAAAATCCAATGACCTCATGGGGACTTGAAACCGCGACCTTTCGACTTGTAGCATAGTACCTCGACCAACTACGCTACCGCGTGCCCCACCGACTGTGTATAGGATCAAGAAACTGAAAAGGGGACCAAGGCCCAACAAAGGGCTGTAGAGACATACTAAATAAATAATTTTTCGTTTAACTGTCTATATTAATTTCATGATTGATACTAATTAATCTGTGGGCCTAGCGAGTCGTAGTGATAAACCTTTGAGGTTGAATAAAATGAAGAAAAAAAACAATTGCACCAAGAATTAAAGAACGCCCCCCAGAAATTTCTGGCATCATAGATTTTATCATCTTCTATACGGCTTTTTAGAGTGTTATGGAAATCGTCGAATCGCTCAGGTATAAGAGCTTTGTACTTCCTCCAAGTCGTCCGTGGAAATTCGGACTGCCCACAAATTTGACAAAACAGTGTAGGCGTATTACAAATAAACTCACGTATACTACCTTTGAGGTTATCAGTATGTCGAGTACTATCTTCTAGATGTAACACAATATAATTCGGTAAAAGTTAACTGACGTTTCGGAGGAAGTAGGCTTGCTGCCTACTTGGAGAATTGAAGGTCATTGGCTGAAGACTAATAATATAACAACAGTGAACACTATAATACCTTGAACGTTGTACTGAAACGAAAGTCTGAGCTGGAGCTCCAAAAACTCCCACTCAATGTATCTCCTTATTTAACCTTGAGTCGGACCTGTAAAAAAACACGTCACTGTCAGTATTGTTATAGGCTTTACCTAGCACCGGCTGTTTACTCAGTCGTCGCTATGCAGCGATAGTTCCTAGTTTGGAACTGGCTAGCACTCGATCCACGGTGGGTGTTTCCCACAGTCACATATTGTTGTAGACTTTACCTAGCAACAACTGTTTACTCGCCGTTGCCAAGTAATGACGCTTGAGTTGTCACTGTAACGTTTACTTGAATGTAGGCAGTTCCCACACGTCCCAGAAAACAGTACCATTGAGAACTTCCGCAGATCACAGCAGATGCTTTAAGTGCTCTTCATTTGATTTTA
Source organism: Cryptotermes secundus (assembly GCF_002891405.2). Taxonomy (NCBI): domain Eukaryota; kingdom Metazoa; phylum Arthropoda; class Insecta; order Blattodea; family Kalotermitidae; genus Cryptotermes; species Cryptotermes secundus. Next base: position 457,141 of record NW_019722980.1, read on the forward strand.
ACATCCTATTGTGTTTTATACATGACCTATAATTCTTACAGTGTCATCAGAACACATAACTAGTATTAATAGCGCTTTTATCCTTATCAATTATGTGTTTGACCCTGTTTCAAGTCATCTTCAGGTGGTATACATGCTTAAACATCAAATTTTAATCGTCATGCTACACATTCTAATAGAACATGAATCCCTTTTTCATATGTATTATCCAATTTTATATCTATCGTATAGTCAAACAGAGAAACATGTTAGTTTAAGTGTGAGAATATGCAAGAAATAAAATGGAAGTGTGTGAATGTGGTTAAGGTGTATAAGCCATATAATTATAAGCGTGTTGCTTATTTTGTGTGTATATATTGTGATACGACGTCCGAAAGCAGGAATAGTGAAATCAGAATAGATGTTTATTCCTAGGCATCGACCCGGTAAATACATTCCAGCGCCAAAGAATACGCATGCAACAATCGAATAAATTCCGTTGCTATGCAAAAACGCTGCAAATACGCCTTCCCAACAAGAGAGGCTGTGTTTTCTGCATGGTCCGTGCAAAGTGGTGGTGGTGGTGGTGGTGGTTATATTCTCTGCATTTCATCTGTTCAACATAACCTCAGAATTTTGCACTATCGCCATATTTATAATTCTTGATTTTTAAAAATGGTTCATAACTAATACGTAGATGTGTGAGTTTTGAAGTTCGGACAGTTTTGACTACGAGGATTGCTATCTTCTGGGGGAGTAGGCTGATTATTCTGGTGGAATTTTCCAGAAGTGTTCGAGCAACGTACTACCCACATATTCAGGGTCAAAAATTCAGGACGTCGGTAAATTTCTGCCAATATAGAAACCATAACATCTCAGAAGACAGCACTCTTCAGTATTTAGATATGTTTATGACATATTTCCATATACAATTTCGCATACCTAGCTCAAGTGTTTCACAATTTATAACAGTTAAACCAAAATCTAAATATTACTTAATGCAGCCTTTATTCTGCTGTTTTACGTTCTAAAAACTCTTAGCTGAACACAAGCAGCATGTTTTTCAAATACCAAAACCATACATAATTTCAGGTCCTAGATTGTCACTGCTCTCGCTGCAAGCCCACAAGTTCACGTAGCCTCAATGTTGTTAGTACCGGTTGTAGGAAACTGGAAAGGGCGGTGCACCGTGTGTGAACTACTAAAGGCAAGTAATCTGGGACTTAGGGCACTACATATTATGTCTGTGAAGCACCTCATCGCAAGTTATTGTTTCTTTTCTCTCTTGGTTATTTAACAAAAAATAAATTTCTTTCTGTCCCCTTATTTCCCCCTTCACACATTGTTGCCAATGAGAAAAAGCTGAAATTAATTAGTTTATAATTTTTTTAAATAAAACAGCTGTTTAATTTAACTGAGGCTGTTAAATTGCAAAGATGTTCAGAGTAGAAGATAATAGTGTTTACAAACGAGATATTTCGATTGCAATATTCAAGGGTTAAATTTCGCTGCACTTTGCTGTCCCCCTTCTACTGAGTTTCCAAGATGATGGTTGGTACATAGAGCTGAAATTCAACCAATCCTGACCACGTAATGACATGCGAGAAATCTTGGAGTGGAATTTGTGTATTTTTCTCTGCCATATGAAAATCTGCTTCGAGGCGGATTGATGTAAAAGGTAAGGTAAAATTGTCCCTGTGCTTAACTACTTAAGCACTACGCCATGATGACGTATGGGGAATGGACGTAGAGATTCATATTTTCTTGACCTTGGCACTAGTTAGAGTGGTCAGCTTCACACACCGGTGACTTTACTCCCGGGGAAATAGACCCTGGTACCTATTGGATAGGAGGATAGGTGGACCCCAGAGTGGGCTCGAACTCTGACACCTCGGTCGCCCAGCCCATAGCTAGTCGCTATACCGACTTGTAAATCAGTTGCGACGCCTGAGGATTTGTGCTCCTGCAACACAGAAGTGCTGGATAAGTTGCCGCTGAAGCACGGCGATCTAGCTTCAAAGAATTGTTTCCTCAGACTGAAATCCCTATAATCAGATACAATTAACTTTATAAAATAATGCACTAGAAGAAGACAATATTATAGATATATAAAAAATACAAAAATAATGTTCCTTACTTTAAAATGTTTCGTAGTTTAAACAGATCTTAAAAGAGAATCCTAGTAAAATATTTTTTAATTATTCTGCAAACTATAGAATCCGAAGTTTCCTTAATATGCATGCAAGAGCCAAAGATGATCTCTGTCATGAGTCACATGAATCCATTGTGCTTATACTCTGTTCCATTTAATATAAATTTCAATATTACAGTCCCAGCCACGCCTAGTTATTAAAAGCCGTACCTTTCCGTTCTCCTTCCACCGATTGCTGCACACTAATCAGCTATCAATCGTGTCTGGTGCAATAAACAAAATTTTGGCCGATGTACCAAGTGGACAAAGTCTCACACACCCGAAGAGACTAAAAAACCCAGTTTGCTTAACAGAAGCCCGAATGACGGAACCGCTAAATTATTCGTTATGCGACATAGTCATTCTGGAAGCGAACAGTTGTAAATACTTGAGAATATTTTTACTCAGCTATTTAAGCTGGGTTGGTCAGGGAAATTAGACTGCGAGAAAAGCTTGGAGGGCATTCCTTTTTGCCATGCATATGCCAAAAAAAGAAAATAGTAACACAAAAATTTAGCATAAACATCAATAGAGACTCGGATTCTTCAATATATAGGGCGGCGTGCTGGGATCCTTACAGAAAGGCACAGATAAATGCGCTAGACCGGGTGCAAAGGAAAATGGCTAAATTAGCATATCAGAGGAACGATTCGAAATGGAAAACCTTGGCACAAGGCAGGAAAATAGCAAACACATATGTTCTCTCTTCAAATAGTACACGGTAAAATGTGCTTGGAAAGCATTAGTTGACAGAATACAAAAGCCATTCTATCTGAGTAGGGTCGAATATGACAGGGAAATGCGGAGCAGAAAGAAAAGAAGAGATACTGGGAAATATTCATTTTAAAAGAGGATCATCTAGCTCTGAAACCAACTACATCTAGATGCTTTAGGAATCTCACCTGTAAAAGAAGTAATTTTAGAAAAAGGGGTTAGATGAAGTGAATGTGAAGGGAATCATACAAAAATTCAGGGAAGTGAAATAGAGTGAATTGGAGTTACATAATACACAATCTTTGACACAACAATTGTGTTTATCAGAAGCTGAACAAATATAGGTATGATCACAAATTGAAAATCATATTTAATTCCAGGATCATTATATTAAGCAAATGTTGAACAAATGTAAGAATGATCACAAATTGAAAAACATAATTAATTCCAGGAACAGTATATTATTGCAAGTGCGGTGGGACTAAGTCCCTTGTACTGCGGCCACTTCTGGCCTATTGTACCAAATATTATATGTAATAAGTAAATGTTGATCATATGTAAGAATGATCACAAATTGAAAATCATATTTAACTCCATGACTATTATATTAAGTAAATGTTAATCATATGTAAGAATAACTACAAATTCAAAACTACACTGTAAAGAATTCAAATAATGAACAAAATAACTGAAGAATCATTCTATTTCATACAACGAAACTAAATTGCCACTCAGTACTCCTCGTCAGCGTCTTCCACTTCAAAACTAT
>NW_019722980.1:462646-479000 GCF_002891405.2 Cryptotermes secundus
CCTAATTTTTTAATTGCATCTAACAATTTGCATCTAATTCTTCAATGAGGATCCTTATTGTGCACTAGAGTGTTTTTAAAAGTATTTACTGAGTCTTTCAGTTACAGATAATAAATTTTAAGGAATGAGAGACTAAAGATTAAAACATAAAAATTTCAAATTTACTAAAATGGAAATTAAATCTTTCCGATAAATCTATTGAAAATTTGTGTCCGGAATGTGTTGACGTGAGTTTCTCGTGATATAGGCGACTATAGTGTGGGGAAACTACGTATGGGGATCTTCTCACATAAGTTAGGTCGTGTGGTCCTGACCTTACTATCTTCTGTTGGACCTTATTCTCGTCATTCTCTATGTCACCCAACAGGTTGTTTATTTGGAATGATGTATATTATATTCTATTATGATGATATGTGTACGGGCTGTTTCCTGTGTTGATGTTGTCATGTTGTAGCGGTTCTGTCTAAAATACCTTTGTTTTGCAAGCTGTCTACTTTACATCGTGCAATTGCTTCCGCATTTCACCGTTAGGCTGCAATGTCACTACTTATCACTTAATCAGTAGTTTAACTTAAATGGTGGAATGACTTCAGCTCTTATGTGTAGAATATGTAGAAAATATTGATATTGATATTGATATACATACCTACTACTGTAGGCTCCAAGTCCACCATTACTGCCCTTGGAACAAATTTTCCTGCACTTGTCTCACTAAAGAATGTGTTAAAGCTGTTATCACCGCCTCCATGAAGAGTCTTGTCAGATATAATTTGACCGTCAGGCTGAATACCATGTTCAAGGCAGTACAACTCCCAGCAAGCATTGCCAATCTGCACTCCAGCTTGCCCAATATGGACTGAGATACATTCACGCTGAAACAAGAGTACTGTGGCGTATTTGCTCTATGCAGGAACTGTTGAGCCACAGAGGCCTCGGGTCACGCCCGCACGTGAGACTTGCGGATTGTATCGGCGCGTTGCGAGGCGACAACTCTGTGAAAGCTTTGGTGGCGCAACAGGAATTGCGAGTGACGTTACATACCCCCACTCATCCCGTTGCTGCGCGACGCTCGGTAAACACCCCTCCCCACTAGGCTGTGATGTCTTGCAACAGTAGGGTGTCTATAGCTAGGCAATGCGTGGGTAAACACTCCTGACAACAATACCTGATATCTGTCGAGGAGTAGCAGTGTATTGTCTATGGAGTCAGTTGCTGGGCAATAGGCTGATTACTGTGAGGTCCGTGAGGAAGCTACATAACGAGAGTATTCGTCAGTGTTGAGCCAACCCCGTGTAGAGACGGGATCGAATACCTCCACCGTGACCCTGCGAGTCCTAGGAGACGACGAAAATGGAAGTCTCAAATCTGAGACAGTAAAATAGGGAAGTGAGTCCCAAGGGACCCGGAGCCGAGAAACACTGCGCTGGCAAGGGCCAGCAGCATATACAAAAGACAGACCCGTTCTCTCGTCAGAGAAGGCGCCCCACCGAAACAAGACCGTAACCGTAAAACGGTAATAATTAATATCTGATCATGAGCCCCACATGGGGCTCGACACCAAGACTTACTGACTGATGACAGACCGTCAGTCGCAATATGACTTTGACTTGTCGAGCCAGTATTGAGTATCAGTACGAGTATGAGTTACGAGCATTTGAGAGTGGAGGAAGCAACCAAAGCAGATCAAGGATACAGAAGGTCGCCTGTGAGGATGTCAACTGCGATTTAGAAAAATTTATATGTGCGACGGTGCGTGCAGCAGTGGATTATGAGGTGTATGTAAGTCAGTGATAGCGCTCTGTTAGAGTGCGATCAAGAGAGTGTGTGTAACCAAGCTGTCAAGAAATCCAATCACCCGAACTAGAACCCGTCATTTCGTCACGCGTTCCCTCCTACGCGTAACAGTATTTTATATGCCCCATCAAAATACCATGTTATTATTTTATGAAAATGTCAGTATCCAGACAGTACAGGAATGGCATATGAGTGGTCTTGTTCTGCGCCTCTTTGACCGAACTGCTACATTTTTTATTATTTCTGCAGCTCCACATGACACAGTTCACAACCCACGCAACTGGGAAGTCAATTCACACTCTGGCAGCCTTGCAGTCTGATCTTCTTCATCATAAATTGTGTAAATCTCTTTTTAGCTATTAATATTCTAGATTCCGAACCATTCTCTTCTTAAACGCATGTCACATACACGCTCACAAGAAGAAAACTTCAAGTAAAAATTGAACATTCAACCTCGCCGTGTACCTCAAGTTTTTTTTGGGGGGGGAATTTTTTGCCTTGCCATCCAGGGAAATTCAACCTGCATTAAGTTCCTTATACCGATGATTCTGACTTAATGAATTTTAACCACAGTCGCTAATAGCAAAGAAATAATTTTCCCCAGTATATAAATTTAACGGTATTTCTATGCCATTCCAATAAAAATAAAACTGTGGAAATCCATTTCCAAATGTTACCAATAGGAATCAATTGCCAAAAGCTTCGAATTACTAAATAAGTATCTTAAATATTATTCGTCTTTTAATTTTGATTTTGCAACTGGGCAGAACTCAGGAAGGGCAGACTTGTTATGTAGAAAATAAAACTTAAATACTTCGATCATTATAATTCTGTAATTAAAAAGTGAAAAAAGTAGTACTTACCATTCTGACAAGAAATAAATTGCTCAATAGAAAATAAGTCCGAACACCCCGTTAACGAGAGCCTGGATTGTCCCTACTTCGAACACAGATGAGTAATGAATAATGTTTACTTGGCGTATAAATCCGTTTGCTAGGTAAGCAAGCAACGTTTACAGCCACTGCTATGCAATAAACGAATAAGCAACGATGTTATCCACAACTAGGCAACAAACAGTTAAATTGTTTCCGCGACAACAACGCACGGAGAAATACAGTTACTTTGGAAACGGCGGTGTTTCCAATGTGGGCATAGAACTGTATAAGTTAATGTACATCTACTTGTTGCCTAGAAAAAGTTGCAAAACACCCAGTTTTATTCGTCATCTGTGTTCGTAGAAGAGACATTCCAGGCACCTATAAACGGCGTGTTCTATTGAATATTACATTTTTTGCCAGTATGGTAAGTATTAGTTTCCTTTTAATTACTTACTTAAGCACAATAGATCTTTGAAATTCGCAATGCGGGGGCAGGTTTTTATGACCCACCCCTTACACACATACTTACTTACTTATGGAGTTGAGCCCTTCCTGAGGAGAAGCCAAATCTACAATTACTCAAGAATTTCCCAGCATTTTATGGAACCCTAAGGTTCATTACCATCTTCACAAGAGCCCTCCACTGGTCCCTATCCTGAGCCAGATCAATCCAATCATATAATCCCATCCTATCTCTCTAAGATCCATTCTAATATTGTCCACCCACCTACGCCTTGGTCTTCCCTGTGGTCTCTTTCCTTATGGCTTTCCCACCAATATCTTATACGCATTCCTTGTCGCCCCCATTCGTGCTACATGACCTGCCCACCTCATCCTCCTTGACTTGATCATTCTAATTATACTTGGAGAAGAATAGAAGTTACGAAGCTCCTCATTATGCAGTTTCTTCAACCTCCTCTCACTTCATCTCTCTTCGGTCCAAATATTCTCCTCAACACCCTGTTCTCAAACACTCTCAGTCTATGTTCTTCCTTTAATGTTAGAGACCAAGTTTTACACCCATTCAAAACACAGGCAAAATTATAGTTTTGTATATTCTAATATTTATGTTTTTGGACAGCAGACGAGAAGAAAAAATATTCTGGTCTGAATGGTAGAAAGCATAGCCCCAGTTCAATATCCGCTTAATTTTCTCCTCAATCAGGTTTTCATATGTCATCGTCGTTACCAAATATCTTAACTGTGCCACATTTTCAAAATATTCAAAATATTCCTATTATGTCATGATTTTGCCCTGCATTTTGTTGACGAGACAGCAACATATACTTTGTTTTCTCTTTGTTTACTTCTAGACAAACCTCCTTAATTGCGTCATTTAAAGTTTGTGTGTTTTTCTTTATGGTATATATATTATCACCCAGTAGATTCACGTCATCAGCATGACCAACCGCTGATGTGTCCCATTTAATTTCGGTCCCACCTGGATTTCCTGGGCCTTCCCAATGGCATATTCTAAACAAAGTTGAAGAGGATTGGCCATAAAGCATCTCCTTGTCTTAGTCCATTCTGGATAGTAAATTTATCGGAGAAATGTTTACCTATACGGACTTTACTATAAGTTTCGTTTAAACACATTTTAATCAGCTTAACTAGTTCCATGGGTATCCCAAACTCTATTAGAATATTGTACAATACTTCCCTCCTAACTGAATCGTAGGCTTTCTTGAAGTCTACAAATAGCTGATGTAATGTCTCATTGTACTCCTATTTTTTCTTCAATATCTGACGAATGCAAAAGATCTTATCTGTAGTTGTTCTGTTACGTCGAAACCCACACTGATGATCCCCAGTAATTTCAGCTATGTATGGACTTAACATTGAGAGAAGAATATTGGATAAAATTGTGTATGAAGTTGATATCAGTGATATCCCCGATAATTATTACAGTCAGTTCTATCGCCCTTATTGTGAACTGGTAAAATAATAGACTCCTTCCACTAATCAGGGAACTTTTCCTTATGCCAAATAGAAGTAATTAGATTGTAAATCTTAGAATGTAATATTTCGCCTCCTGCTTGAATAAGTTCTGCCAGAATTTGATCACTACATGGCGATTTATACCCTTTCAATTTTGCAGTAGCAATTTCAATCTCAGAAAGTCTAGGATCAGGTATTAACGGCTCAGCTGTGTGCATTTCTGTCTGCCTAACATCACTGACCCTATGTACATTCAATAACTGAGAGAAGTAGTTCTTCCACCTATTCAAAATGTTGCGGGAATTTGCAAGCAGAGCACCATTCTCATCCTTAACGAGTTCCTGCTAGGCTGGTAACCCCTCTTAAAGTCATTTATTCCTCTATACAGGTCTCTAATTTTCTTGTTATTACTGTTCACTGCAAGCTCATCAATTTTGTCTTTCAGATATTCCCTCTTTTTGTTCCTGAAATGTCTGCTGGTTTCACGTCTTGTTCAGATTATTCTCATTTAACTCGCTTGGGTCTTGTAACCATTGCAATTTGGCTTCTTTTCTTTGGTCTAATAATTTTAAGCATCCTTCATCGAACCATGGCTTATACTTCGTAAGTTCATAAAACCTAGACTCTCATTGGCTGAAATTTTTATATTCTATCTAATAGTTTCCCAAACTTTATTAATATCCACCTTTCTCCTTTTAATTACAGAATTAAAATGAATTAGTTATTTAATTTTTATTTTCTACATAACAATTAATATTCAATAAAGGAGTAAGTCTGAACACTCCAGTAATGAGAGCCTGGAATGTCACTTCTTCGATTACTTGGCGTATAAATCCGTTGCTAGGCAAAGAAATCATTAAAAATAACGTTTAGAGCCGTTGCTGTGAAGTTAAGGAATTAACAACGGTGTTATGCAATCCCTCCCTAGGCAACACACAGTTAAATTGTTTTCACGACAACAACGCACAGAGAAATACAGTTACTTCGGAAACAGCGGTGTTTCCCATGTGGGCAGAGCGCTGTAATACTTGTAACGCCAGTACACTTTACTCATTACTCATCTGTGTTCCAAGCAGCGACAATCCAGGTTCTCGTTAACGGGGTGTTCGGTCTTAGTTTCTACTGAATATTTAATTTCTTGTCAGAATGGTAAGTAATACTTTCTTCAGTTTTTGGTCGTGTCATAGCTCAAACGGTTAGTCGCTGGCTTCCCACCGCGGTGGCCCGGGTTCAATCCCGGATCAGGTCAAGTGGGATTTGTGGTGGACAAGGTGGCGCTGGGGAGGGGGTTTCTCCGAGTACTTTGGTTTTCCCTGCCAATCATCATTCCACCAAATTTTCCATCATCACAATCACCCGGGGCAGGCTACAATAGGCCAATCAGTGGCCGCAGTGCCGAGTGGAACCAGTTGGACTCCGGCCCCCACTAAACGAATTTTTCACTTTTTAATTACAGAATTATAATGAACGAAATATTTAAGTTTTATTTTCTACATAACAAGTCTTTCCTTCCTGGGTTCTGCCCAGTTGCATAATCGAATTTAAAAGACGAATATTATTAATGATACTTAGTTAATAATTCGAAACTTTTGGAAATTTCTTTCTATTGGTAACAGTTGGAACTGAATTACCACAGTTTTATTTTTATTGGATTGGCATAGAAATACCGTTAAAGTTATGTACTGGGGAAAATGATTTATTTTCTATTACCGACGGTGGTAAATATGCAGTAAGTCAGAATTATCGGTATAAGTAACTGAGTGCAGATGGAATTTCCCTGGCGGGCAAGGCAAAAAATCCCCCCCCCAAAAAAAACTTGAGGTACACAGAAAGGTTGAATGTTCAATTTTTACTTGAAGTTTTCTTCTTGTGAGCGTGTATGTGACATGCGTTTAAGAAGAGAATGGTTCAGAATCTAGAATATTAATAGCTAAAAGAGACTTACACAATTTATGATGAAGTAGATCAGACTGCAAGGCTGCCACAGTGCGAATTGACTTCCCAGTTGTGTGGGTTGTGAACTGTGTCATGTGAAGCCGCAGAAATAATAAAAAATGTTGCAGTTCGGTCAAAGAGGCGCAGAACAAGATGACTCATATGGATTTCCTGTACCGTCTGGATACTGACATTTTCATAAAATAATAACATAGGCCATATAAAATACTTGTTTCAGCGTGAATGTATCTCAGTCCATATTGGGCAAGCTGGAGTGCAGATTGGCAATGCTTGCTGGGAGTTGTACTGCCTTGAACATGGTATTCAGCCTGACGGTCAAATTATATCTGACAAGACTCTTCATGGAGGCGGTGATAACAGCTTTAACACATTCTTTAGTGAGACAAGTGCAGGAAAATTTGTTCCAAGGGCAGTAATGGTGGACTTGGAGCCTACAGTAGTAGGTATGTATATCACTATCAGTACTTTCTACATATTCTACACATAAGAGCTGAAGTCATTCCACCATTTAAGTTAAACTACTGATCAAGTGGTAAGTAGTGACATTGCAGCCTAACGGTGAAATGCGGAAGCAATTGCACGATGTGAAGTAGACAGCTTGCAAAACAACAGTAATAACTGACATATTTTCAAATGCCAGATGAGACAAATTGCCTTCTTTTTAACAAGGAGGCTCTGTTGTGAAAACATAGCAACTTGTTAAGGAAATAAGGGAACCCTGTATGATTCGAACGAACCTGTGTCTGTCTGAGTGCCTTAATGAGGTGTATTATGTTAAGAGCCCACCTGCGAAGAAAGCTATTTTGATTGGGTGACGTAATTTTAAGTTACTGAACGCAAGACATGCTGTTATACTGAACTTTCTAAGGGTACATCAATTGTCTGAATCTGAACACCATTCTAATTGGATTTTGGTTTCGTATAACAAAAGAAATTTCTATTCTGTTGAGGTACAAATTAGAGCCAGGATGGATGAGTCGGTGTATCAGTGGGCTACTGGCTGGATGGCCAAGTCCTACCCACTTTATCAGTGTATCGTATCTTCATAATGTTATGCTTATTTAATTAGGCACATGGGCAACTTAATTTTACCTATGTAGCATTTGCCTGAAATTCTGTGAAATGTTTCTCATATATATGGACATCTTTAGAGTTCCACATGTAAATATAGAATACTGTTGTTTGCTGATGTGTAAGCTAGACGTGTTTTTAAGAATGAATAAAACGTTGATTTCTGAAAGATAACTCGTAGTTCTTCTTGTACTTACTAATTTTCAAGTGAAAGAATCGAGTTTATAGGTGTATGGAGGGATAAGTTTTAAAGACCAGCAGCAAAATTTCGGACCAAATCAAGTTTTAAATTGTTATATCTATTTGTACATGTTGAGTACTCATGCAGAATCAGGAATAATCATCCTTCAGCAGTTTCCTAGAGCATTTAAGCAGCAATAAGAGTTCCAGACATGTGATGTGTACTGTAGGATTGCATGTGTGTATTGAGATTTGATCGTAGACTGATGTATTCACAGATGAGGTCCGCACAGGCACATACCGGGAGCTGTTCCATCCTGATCAGTTAATTACTGGAAAGGAAGATGCCTCAAACAACTATGCCCGAGGCCACTACACGATTGGCAAAGAACTTGTGGACTTGGTACTGGACCGCATCCGCAAACTGGCTGACCGGTGCAATGGTCTTCAGAGCTTCCTGATCTTCCATTCCTTTGGTGGTGGCACTGGCTCAGGTTTCGCATCATTGCTAATGGAAAGGCTCACTACTGACTATGGAAAGAAGTGCAAACTGGAATTTGCCCCACACGTCGGCACTGGTGTTGTTGAGCCCTACAACTCAGTCCTAATGACCCACGCCACTCTGGAACATTCTGACTGCGCCGTCACCTTTGATAATGAAGCACTTTATGAGATCTGCCGGCGGAACTTGGACATGGACCGCCCTACCTACACCAACCTCAACAGACTCATTGGTCAGATACTTTCCTCGATCACAGCTCCTCTTCGGTTTCAAGGTGAACTGAATTTTGACCTGACTGGATTCCAGACCAACTTGGTTCCGTACCCACGTATACATTTCCCTCTGGTCACTTATGCACCTGTCGTCTGTCCTGAGAAGGCATACCACGAGGAGCTCACTGTGGCAGACATTACAAATGCGTGCTTTGACCCTGCCAACCAGATGCTGAAGTGTGATCCACGACGTGGAAAATACATGGCCTGCTGCTTGATGTACCGAGGAGATGTTGTGCCGAGAGATGTGAATATATCAATACGCAGACTTAAGACCGAACGCAACATCCAGTTCGTAGACTGGTGTCCAACTGCCTTCAAGGTTGGCATCAACTACCAACCTCCGACAGTGGTCCCAGGAGGTGACCTGGCGGGGGTACAGCGTTCTGTGTGTATGTTGGCCAATTCTACAGCTATTGTCGATGCCTGGGCCAGCCTGGACCACAAGTTTGATCTCATGTTTGCTAAGCGTGCCTTCGTTCACTGGTATGTTGGTGAGGGCATGGAGGAAGGTGAATTCTCAGAGGCTCGTGAGGATCTTGCTGCCTTGGAGAAGGATTACGAAGAAGTTGGCAGGGATAGTTTTGAAGTGGAAGACGCTGAGGAGGAGTACTGAGTGGCAATTTAGTTTCGTTGTATGAAATAGAATGATTCTTCAGTTATTTTGTTCATTATTTGAATTCTTTACAGTGTAGTTTTGAATTTGTGGTTATTCTTACATATGATCAACATTTTCTTAATATAATGTTTCCGGAATTATATATGATTTTAAATTTGTGATCATTCTTCTATTTGTTCAACATTTGCTTATTATAATATTCTTGGAAATAAATATTTTCATGTGTAGGGGTGTTGTGAGTGACTTATATGTCAGGCCCATAACCCAGAGTTCCTTCGATCGAAACCACGTTCTGCTACTACTTGGTAACGTGAAAGGTCCTGAAGACCGAAATTTGGTTTTTGGGTAGGACGTACCAACTCAAAGGCACAATAACAAATATATCAAATGACAATATATATATTAAATGCTAAATGCGAGTACAATGTAAGTCCCTGGAGGTAATAGGCCTCCGGCAATCAACCAATAAAAATCGTACAGACCAGGAAAAGAGTGAATCGAGTGAACAGTTCAAGCTCCCACAGCAGAATGAATCACTGGCTTTGGACCTCAGCCGTCCAGAACCAGGAAGTGGAATAGTGGAAGGGGGAAGGTATTAAAAAGGGGGGGGTCTCTGACGTAACGCAGACAGGGCGTTACAGATGGTTTGATTTTTTGGCACCTTGTATCCAGTACTCGGAACTACAGGCATTAAGGAGCTATCACTGTTCTACACAGATCACACTTCACCGTTAATCCATGTATCCATGTATCGGATTTTTCACAGACCCACTGTTATTTGAAATCCCACAGTAAATTTTCTTTTCACAGCTTAATCCCTTTCTTGCCATTATACTGCAGCCGCAAATTCCGCAGACTCGACTCAGTTCAATCCAAAGCTCATCTCCCCGCAGGCTGGCGTCCAGGCACTCGATTTTTCACTTCACTCTATGCTGCTGGACACCTCTTTATTACCATTTTGCACGGACCACGCAGAAATCACAGTATCTATTTGTTACGGAAGCGTGACTACTGATCCGTTGTATAGCAGTGGATGTCCTATTGTTGCGCGTGTTGGCTCCAGCAGGAATTTATTTTCCGAGACGTTGCCTAGCAATGGGTCTACATGTCCAAATATAATTTTCAATGAGATCATCAGGGCCTGGATTTTGACGACATAAAATATTTTTAAAAGTAACCTATAAAGTGACCGAGAAAATCTAGAAAAATGACCTAACTTTTAAAAATGTGACAAAATGTAATATGTCATGGAGAATCCACTATTTTTTAATTTGAAGTGCTTATCTTCAATTACACTGTTAACTCATTGTTACTCATGTTAGTTCTTCCTCTTCTTTATGTTGAAAATTAAGCATGATATGATTGGATTTCAAAAAATATATAATATATATTATATAATATTTAATACGATCTTCATCGGATTATAACTCTTATGAAGTATACATATAGGGTGTATATTCAAATATTTAAGCCTTACATGAGGAAGTTGAGTGAGCAGATATTGTTCAACAGCACATTGTACTGCTTCAGAAACGCTTTTCTATAATTGCAGAAATTATGGGAGCGTATTTGAGGTGTACCAAATTACTAACTATAAGTTCTCCAATACTGAAAGTGCTCAAAGACTCTCCTGTCAGAAATCGAGAAATGATGCATAATGTTTCATAATCTGAGATTTTATCTATGCCATTTTCATGTTTCTTGACATCATTGTACCAATGTTCCCTGACACTTTCTCCAAATGAATGGCTATTTTTTCTCAGTACTAGCGAAGCTTCTAGCGTTGCTCCTTTCTCCTGCAAACATTGGATTCCTTCTGTCAAGGAACAGAACTTTGCCTTTATGACGGCCAGCTGTGCTTCCATTTCGCCGCACGAGAACTGCTCCTGAGCAGCTTCAATTGCCCTCGCATCCTCCGTCTTCATTGAATCTGCAGTGTTCTTTACTACCTGAAAATGATCGCAATAGTAAATTGTTCCTTCACTCCACGTTCCCCACCTTGTGATGACGGTGATGACAGCAGAACGCCAGGAATCATCGACTTTAACACCGCTCTTTGCAAGCAGCCCTTGTAATATCAGCTCAGTCGGAATGGTGCTATCCCTGCTACACCTGTTTCTACCTTAGGAGTGTGTATGATGATCACTGCAAGTTGTCCTCACAGGTCGGTATAGATACGGGAAACTAGCTGGTTCGTTAAGCATGTGACTCAGGGATAAGAGGTATTCTGGGAGTTGATCCAGCTTAATGCTGATTCACTTGTTTTTCCTCAAACCACGCTGTTTATTCCGGCGTTAGTAAGGTGGATTCTCACAGACCATAAAGATTTTAATTTGACTGTAACTTTTTAAGAACGCGTGGCAGTGAGTCGTGCCTCAGTGTAGCTTCCCCTCCCATAACCCGTTACTCGACGCCATAGACGACAGGAAAGTTTAGTGTACAGACGCGTAAAATGTGCTGGGCTCCACCAGACCCCACCTTACCAAAAGTTTGACTATATTTCCTTCCGAAATGTAGGTTGTTTTATGTATATTCTACTAAAATAGTATCGTTATGCTTTGTCTTCTACATTTTTACACACCAACTATAAGCAAAACGTTTTCGTAAATATGTAGTTAGAGTTATTATTTTGAGAATAATATATTTTTACCAGATAAGTTACGAGCAGGACGAATAGAGGTTATGTCAGCTTATAGAAGACGCTTTGACAGACGAGGAGCCATTAAGCGGGGATGATGATAGTGAAACTGATTTAGAATTACTCAGTAATCATGAGTCTGATACAGAACAAGACTGTGAGGAAAAATCCATAAAGGGAGCCTTTTATTTGTGCAAAAGATAAGTAAACCAGGTGGAGTAAAAACAAGTTAGGATCTCAAATAAGAACTCGAGCACATAACATAGTTAGCCAAGCACCTGGTGTTGTGGGCAATGCAAAAAATGCAAAATCAATTTTAGATTGCTGGGAGATATTTTTCCCCTGATGACATGACAGGCCTAATTTTGAAGAATACGAATGAAATAGAAAGAAAACAAGTAAATTACTCCAAAATTGACAGTGTTAAAAAGACTGACATGAGTGAAATAAAGGCTGTGTTTGGACTTTAATATTTAGCTGGCTTTTATAAGTCCAGTCATCAGAATCTTGATAATCTCTGGGCCACGGATGGTACCGATGTTGAACTTCTGTTTCATATTCCCACCTCACCAGGTCCGGGTTAATTTATTATACGTTAATGCTTACAATTACAATTTATTAATTGATCTGCAAACTATGAAAGTCTCGGATCGTGCAAGGTTCACGTCCGTGCACTTCAGAATATGGTGAAATTCTATTCTGTAGAAATGGCTTGCACATCGCACGATGGGAATTCGAAAATATTTCGAATTCTCCACGGTGCGAACATATACGAACATGCCGTCCCATCTCCCGTAGGGAAGTCTGAACGAAACAACTAAGCATAATGGCCCTTGAGTGGTCCTCATTCACAGGCAACTATAACGAGCTAAATTAATGACTGCTCGTAAGTGCCAGAACTTCGGACTCCTTGGCCCTGCCAGAATCCAGAAATGTCCACATAATCACCGTATTGGACGTCCCAGACAATGGAATACGATATTATAGATCATGATAAAGTTCCAGTAATATCGAAATATAAGATTTTGGATTTGAAATTACCGAGAATCAATTGTAAATAAAGTTCACAATCATTTATAATCATAAGAAAAAGGGCTAGGGTTGTCCAGCGTCACACTCCCCTAAGTCGTAATTTGATGATTTAAACTTGAATTGTCTAACATTACGTCTTGCACTATATAGGTGACCCTACAGCTTATACAAACAAGTCAAACTACACAGGAATCAATTAGAAACAACAAAGGAATACAATACAATACAATTATACATTCTTTTTACCCTTATAGCAAGATATTGTACATCACCGCCATTAGTGAAGGAGATCCTACACCACTTCTGCATTAATCAGATAATACTGAATTACATGACGTTCTACATACTGAATTACATGACGTTTAACATACTGAATAGGCGCTTCTTATTGCATATCCCAAACAAACTTTCATCCTATAATACTTCATAAACACTCTTATGATCTCTAATTATTAACAGTTAGCCTTTAACACAGTTTTTTTAAGATGCCATAAACGTCTGCCCTTCTCTGGTCTAAATTATACACATTTAAATTCTGACTTCAGGATGATCGAGGTTCATGTGCCCCACTGTCAACCTTTCTTTCTGCTCTCTCCTTTGTTACTTTGTTTACAACCTAACAGTTGGCTAAGGTCAGTCATGTTGGTGCCTTGTGTCTGGGTCATTCCTTTGCATTGCTGAGGGTTGATTTCTCGGATTTACTGAGTTTAGTAGCAATGGGTCTAGTACTTTTCTACAATTACGCCTTAAAAATACTGAAACAAAGAAGTTATACTCCATTTTAAATTTTTTCTTGTAATTTTGATGCATAATGTAAAAATTGTTCCTTGCTTTTTCATAGAGTAGTTCTGCACTATAAAATCACTCCTGCTTCTAAAACTTCAAACATTTTCGCATTCTCTGCTGCCATAAACCAGCTGGAAGCAATAACGTCGTTTGGTTCTCAGCTGACAAGTTTTACATCATTGTTGCCCTCTTCAGATATTCGAGTCTTTTGACTAAAGGACAGAAAAGTGAAAGTACTGCAGTTCGAGGAAGGTTACAGGGTCTTTGTTTCCTTCTTCAGTGCAAAGCCCTTCCATTTCATTTGAGATAAAATACTGCCCTTTCTAAAATCGTAAAGAAACACATGCATTGTAGCTGAGGTACAGAGCGCATTCAGTTCTCTGTGAGTCATGGTGAATTCGAATATTGTAATTTCATATCATACTAAGATGGCAATGGTGCGTTGTTTGGAAGAAGATGAAGTAGAAAGGCAACTGAAGTGAAGTGGGACTATGCATTTTTTGGTGCTTCAAAAAGTACAATACAAAGGCGAGATTCAGTTACATGACGTGGGGATGAACCTCGTATATACACCAAGCAGATAACAACTAAAAAATATATGTACATTTGACTTTACTCTATTTAAAACTAAATACATATATATATGATTGGGCGTTCGCTTCTACTAGCGGAGTGTGCGCGCGCAAGTCAAAGTCAAAGTCACATTGCGACTGACGGTCAGTCAGTATCGGTCAGTATGGTCAGTATTATCTTGGTGTCGAGCCCGAGCTGGGGCTCATGACCAGATGTTTATTCTTATATGAAGGTTACTGTCCTGTCCATTTTGGGCTCCCTCTCTGACTAGAGGTCGGATCTGTTGTTTGTCAGTTATAGTCTGTATTATTATGTCCATTCTCAGTATTCTGTGTACTTCTATGTACAATATATACAAAGCCTCTGTCAGTCCAAGCTCAATACAGCAGATTATGTCCTATTTATAGTAGTATTCCCTACCACGGTAGTGGTGCTTGACCGCCGCCAAGTTTAAGCTTCTTATACTTCCTATGTCGGGCTTCGCCTTGTCCAATATTGCTAACATTCTCATTGTCATGATTTTGTATGACTTCTGCTTATTGCCTGCATAATTTTGTTATAGTACTTTCAAATAATTTATTAATTTCTGTACGTCACATGGTCATATCCTCTGGGGGGTGTTGTCTACGGTTTCGAGCAGAGCCTGGACTCTAGCCTCCACCCGCCGTTCATGGTTAACGTCACACAGCTCATGCAGCTTGAGCTGAATTTCCAAATAGTCAGCAATTGCGTTGGCTTTTTTCAGAAGGATGAAATTTAAGGCCAGAAGAACCATGAATAGCAGTTGATTACCTTGGTCCAACTCTCTTTAACAGAGATTTCGCAATGGGCCATATACCCTGAGGCGTGACTTCAGCGTTGCCTACCTCTGTTTCCCACCGTTCAAGTGCCTTTTTTTCCGGTCATTCGCCTCATTGATTTTGTGACTCAGTTGACTGCCACAGTTGATGTGGTTTTTTGCCACAATTTTCGTAGCCTCTGCTTATGTTTTAGCAAAGTATCTAGACCAAGAAGATCATTGTTTATGTCCAAAAGTTTAACTTTACTTGTAGACAACCTATATACCGAAGCAATAGAGGCTGCAAAGTCGCGCGCCGTTTTATCGGCTTCTACCCCCGACTTAATTTCGATTTTAGGTGATATTAATTCAAAAGCGAGGCATTGGAACTGCTCCCAATCTGTGAATTTTTCAATAGGTTCCGAAAGATTCCTAATTCTAACATGATCATATGGAATACTATTGGTAGGTGATCTGAATCCAAAATATCAGAGATGGTGACATCTGATACGCTGATATTTTTATGGACCACAATGTCGAGCACGTCACTATTTCCCGCAGGCGATAATGAGTGGGGCACTGTGGTGCTGAAATTTCAAATTCACTCATGTCAAACAAATCCATGAGTTTCCGCTTGAGGGGTTTTAAATTCTGCTATTCCGAAATAGGTGATTATCATTCAAATCACCTGCCAAAATGGACTTAAGTCTAAAGCTTAAGAGCTTAGTGATGTCAGTAAGAATGTTTGATGTGGCAAAGTTTACTTAACTCCATTATCATTACTAATTTCATGCAAACTCTCATTCCCAATCCTTGGTTTGAAAATGTCTTCCCTCCCTACTTTGGCATTGAAATCTCCTAACAAAATTTTCATGGGGTACTTCGGGAATTTATCAAACAAGGGTTCTAGTTCTTCATAGAATCTTTCCTCTATGTCATCAATTTTATCTTCTGTTGGGGCGTGAACATTCATAACAATGATATCACACCAGCGACCTTTTAGTATTATATACGAGTATGATATCCTATCACTAACGAACTCTACCCTCTTAACTGCTGATACGATTCTCTTATGTACGAAATAACCTGTACCTAATTCATCATTTTCATTCCTCTGTCCATAGAAAAATGTATATTCGCCTGCGGGTGCGTCGCTCTCTCCGTCCCGTCTCACCTCCTGTACTCCTGCAAATTCTAACTTATATTTTAAGATTTCTTCTGCCACTGCCCTTAGGGAACCTGCCCTATACACGCTTCTAACATTCCACGTCCCAAATATCATATCAATTTTATTTAGCTTAAGTCGTTTATCGAAGGAATCCGTCCAGGTCCGAGGC
>NW_019722981.1:0-474 GCF_002891405.2 Cryptotermes secundus
ATCGTTTAAGCGCCCTAACAGGTACGGCCGCAAAAAAAGCAAAAATCTTCCCTCACCCCGGTCCCGCCATCTATCTCTCCCTCCTCCTTTACCCTATCTCCTAACTCCTTTCAATTTTCTTTTTCACAAAAATCCTACTGGTTTTGAACCAGGGACCTTCTGAACACTAAGCTGATGTCTAATCCCTAGACCACCAGCACCACTGAAATTTGTTTTCCTTTATCTTCCTCTTAAGCTACATCTTCGGTTATAATTCCAGAAAAAACAATTCACTTACTTTCTAAATCACAAAACTATACTTGCTCTCGAACCTTCGAACTCTTGTTCATTACGCAGGTGTTTTATGACAAGGTCACCAATGCCACGGAAATTTTGACCTTTAATCTCCCTTTTATGTAGCATTTCGCTATATAATTCCATAAAAAATTCATTACAAAAATACTTCTGTTTTCAACCACGAACCTTATATTTACA
>NW_019722982.1:0-6324 GCF_002891405.2 Cryptotermes secundus
CTCTGAATAATACATGTGTGTGTAGGTTTATTAGTCAGAATGATACACTTTTTATTTTGTAACAGGGTAAGTACATGTAAGAAGAGGGTGCAAAATGAATTTCTAGTTCCCATTGAAGAAGTTATTTTTTGAATTTATGTCTTAGTTCTGTGTGACAGAGTGGTGGGTATAATGTATGTTGTTTTGGTCACAGTAATGTCGAGTGTAAAGTGTAGTTTAAGCACTGCGTCATGAAGGCGTATGGGGGAGTGAGTGTATAGATCCATGTTTTCTTGATCCCATCAATAGTTTGAGGTGAGAGGTCAGCTTCACCCCTCGGCCGCTTTACCCCCAGTACGTGATGGATATGAAGCTGGGTGTGTCCCATGACCAGTCTTTACGACGTTTATGAAGATCAAATCAGGGTGAAAAGAACCAAGAAATCCCTCACACTCTCGTTGTGTGGAGGTGTAATGAATGAGGAAATTACCTGGAAACACAGGAGGCTTTGAGCAGCAACTCTCCAGCGTAGTCCAATCGAAATAGTCGTCGATCCACGAGGATGCTGGGCGCGCCAAGTATGAGCTGTGACATACAGACCAATCAGGACGCTCCGAAAAGTTTATATGCCAAATTCTTATAAAGTGCAAAATATATCGTTATATAAAAACACCTAATATATATATAATTATTTAATAAATCGATGCCCTCAGGTAGAAAGTAAAAGTTAAATTTTTCCCTGTGTTCAACGAATTAAGCACTACTCCATGATGGTGTATTGGGGAGTGGATGTATATATCCATATTTTCTTTATTTCGGCACTAGTTGGAGGAGAATTGTCAGCTTCACACCCCGGCCCCTTAACCCCCGGTACCCATTACGGTGGGTGAACCCCAGAGCCGAATCTGGTCAATTTGGAGTGGAGAAAATTCTTGACCTTACCGGGACTTGAACTACGACCACTCAGTTATCGAGCCCGTAGCCAATCGCTATACCAACTACGCTACCCCGGCTCCTGTCCCTCGGGTCTATCGTGAAATAATAGTAATTAAGTCCATTTTTTTATTCTTTTGTGCTAACTCATCGGTTAAGGTAAAGGTGTCTCTATATCAGGTCGCGCAGGCCCATAGGGTTGTGAGACGCTGAAGCTCGCACATTTTCTAGACAATCAGCTCACAGCTGGCGGTAAGGTTGTCAGTCTTACGAACCCCCAGGAGGATTCCTGGTACTTATTTCTGTTAGAGGCTGAGTCGACTCCAGGGTCATAATGAGACTGGAAGAATGAGGTCAATTGAAAAATCCAATGACCTCATCGGGATAGATAAAACAAAAATTACTTACATAGATTAAAGGCAAAAGAATGCATATGTAGTAAAACCTCACCAACTCGGTTACAGTTGATCAGAGTCGAAATATAAAAGATTAGAAATGCTCTTCACAGTTGAGTACATACTTTAAAAGTCACATGGCATTTAGGAAGGCAGATGAGTCACTTGTATGTTCAGATAAAATTTGGGAGTCTCCTCAAACCCGCATTATTACGTGCAAACACAAGTACAGCTTCTGAGTCTATCGGTGAGTAAATGCATTCATCTTTTATATTTTTTACATAAAGTATCTAGAGTAATATTTTTTATTTATTTTCATCTATACTACCTATATTATTCAATTTTCCATTTATTTATGTTCTACACTTTTTTGTCTTTTACGGCTACGATTTTCTTCACTAATCCGGATGACCTTCACCAATCAGTCCGGAATAGCGAGAGTTTACTGTGTAGATATTCTAATTCATAGTACAATAAAAGTAAAAGTAAAGCTATCCCTGTAACAGGCCCTGAAGGCCCATAGGGTTGTGAGACGTCGAGGCTCCCACATTATCTAAACAATCGGCTCACAGATGGCGGTAAGGTTGTCAGCGTTACCCGCCGGCCTCCTTTTACTCCCCAGGAAAATTATTAAATTAATCCCTGGTACACATTTCTGTTAGAGGCTGAGTAAACCCCAGTGCCTCTGGAAGGATTAGGTCAACTGAAAAAAATTCAACGACCTCATCGGGACTTGAACCCGCGACCTTCCGTCTTGTAGCATAGCCCCTCAACCAACTACGCTACCGAATTCAAATATTTGTGCAGTTTCATAAATTCATAATAATGATAATACCGAATGGAGCAGAAATACGGCAACTGCCATTATTATTANCAGAAAAAAAATCGAAGAAAATCCTGCTTCAATATTACTTCATCCACCATGAATCACACATGAATTCACCCGAGACTGAACCCCATACTTCGCACTGTGGATCCAGCGCCTAACCACCTGAGATACGGCGCAGTTAATAATGATGTTGATGATAACAATAATAATAATATTATTATTATAATATCTTTGTAACAAGTGGTGCTTAAGTCCTTCTACAGCTTTAAATGAAGATCTCCCAGTATTAAATGTGAAGGTAAACCTATCAGCAGTTCTGGAAATGAAATGTATTGTTACGTAGACAGCCGGAAGATCGCGGGTTCAAATACCGATGAGGTCATCGGATTTTTTTCAGTTGACCTAATCCTTCCGGCCGCACTATGACCCTGGGGTTTACTCAGCCTCAAACAGAAATGAGTACCAGGAATTAATTAAATAATTTTCCTGGGGAGTGAAGCGCGGCCGGCGCGTAAGGCTGACAACCTCACCGCCATCTTTGAGCCGATTGTCTAGATAATGTGGGATTCTCAACGTCTCACAACCCTATGGGCCTTCACGGCCTGGTACAGGGATAGCTTTACTTTACTTTACTTTACGTAGACCGAGTGGCTGTTG
This sequence comes from Cryptotermes secundus, assembly GCF_002891405.2. Lineage (NCBI taxonomy): Eukaryota > Metazoa > Arthropoda > Insecta > Blattodea > Kalotermitidae > Cryptotermes > Cryptotermes secundus. Next base: position 2,794 of record NW_019722982.1, read on the forward strand.
TGATCTAACTACAGTACAGGCGCGATGTAATGGTACCTGGTCTCGTCTGTATCTAACGTAACAAGCGCAAGCCCGGATGGAAGTATGTAGCACTGTTGCTAAGACCACTGCAATTCCAAACATAGACGCGTGTCTACACAAGCTTGCAGCTTTCTGAGTGCATATCAGCTGCGGAACAGAGCTCGCAGATCAAATAGCTGGTTAACATGTAACTGTTGGCCAATCCTTTTTCGAGGCGGACAGCCCTAATCACTGATATGAGAAACATGAAATCGCGGTTTGATTATAGTTCCTATGCACGTTTTGCAAAACAAATGAACCTGAGGTTTTCACGGCAGTGAATATTAATGTTATTGTCTTCTAGTATGTGACGCCGTGTTATTTGGTAGATAGAAGGTTTCGGCGGAATAGAGGCAACAGTTTCCTCTGAAACATTGGATCTATCATGCAATATCCGTGGTTTCACATTATAAGATATTCTAATTTTATCTTGTAAATTGTTAAGTAGGTCGGAGGCCTTATCCAAGTTAAATGAATTTAAAAATATATTTAGCTGGATCTTAGAGAGATAGGATTGGATGGTATGGATTGGATTGATCTGGCTCAGGATAGGGACCAGTGGAGGGCTCATATGAACACGGTTATGAACATTCGGGTTCCATAAAATGCTGGGATATTCTTGAGTAACTGCACAATTGGCAGTTCCTCCAAGAAGGGCTCAACTCAACTCAAGTAAGTATTTAGCTGTTAATCTGTACCTCTCTGGAGACAGGTGGGCGCGATATAGGTGAGTGCTCAGGGAGTCCGCGTTGCAGCCCTGTCCGCCACAGATGAGGTTCTGTATATCGCTGTCGCTGTAGTTGAGTCCGGCTTTGACCACGAAGTACACAGGAGGGCCCATAGATAGCAGATCTTTCATGTACTGCAACACATAAAAGTATATTGATTACGTTCTGTACTTCAAGGTACAATACAGAGAACAAAATTGTGCCTTTGATATGAGGTTCTCGCAGTTGTGGTTATGAAACATTCTATAACATTGTGTAGTCCTTTGAAAGTCAACCGATGTTTCGGTTGAATATGTTGCTACCATCTTCAAGGTCGAAAAACAAACAGGAGGCAAAATGATTGCTCCCTGTTTCATGCTGGCATATCCTTCGACCATGAAGATGGAGAAGAAATAAATCCTCACATTAAATATACTCTGTTGTCCAAAAAAATTGGGTACCTTTGCTTTAGTGATATCTGATGGAAGAATACGAATTGCAGACTTCCTCATTATACAGTCTTCTTCGCCTCTTTGCTTCCTCTCCATTCCAGATTACTCCCAAAAGGGTAGAAGAAAAAGAAAGGTAAAGATCCAGTGTTTAATTCGTTAAACACTATACCATGAAGACATATAGGGGAGTGGAGGTAGAACTCTACCTTCCTTGATCTCGACACTAGATGAGGTGTCTCAGTCGGTATGATGACGGGCTACGGGCTGGGTGGCCCGTGTTCGATTCCTGACAGTGCCAGTTTTTCTCTTCGCAGCGTCAAGACCTATGTCGGGGCCCACCCAGCCTCCTATCCAATTGATACGAGGGCTTTTTACCCGAGGGGTAAAGCGGCAGGGACGTGAAGCTGACCACTCCATCTAGTGTCGAGGTCAGCAATGTTAGAGCTATACCTCTACTCCCCTATACGTCTTCATGTCATAGTAAATACGAGTATATCCCTGTAACAGGCCATGGAGGCCCATAGAGTTGTGAGACGTCGAGGCTCCCACATTTTCTGCATAATAGACACAGTCTTAAGTGCCGGCCGCCCTTTACTCCTAGAAAGACTCCTGGTATTCATTTCTGTTATAGGCCGAGTCGACCCCAGGGTCATAGTGCGGCTGGAAGGATTAGGTCAATTGAAAAATTCACTGACCTTGTCATGAATGGAACACGCGGCCTTACGGTTTGTAGCATAGTGCCTGAACCCAACTACGCTACCGCGTGCCCCTTCATGGCAAAGTGCTTAATAAATTAAGTACAGCGACAACTTTATCTTACTCCCGAAAGGGTTGATGGTTTTATCTCTGTCACAGGTTACCTGGAAATAGACGAGGACGTAGGAGTCCTCGGGCATCGAGAGCTCCTGGTCGAGTCCCGCCTCGGCCAGAGGGAACAGACAGATACTGACGCAGAGCCAGAGCAGAAACAGCAGAACAACGATGACGCGCACCCAGGGGTATCCAAGCAGGTAGGGAGCGTAACACTTCTCGAAAACGTAACTGAGTAGGTTGTCGTGTTTCCTGGAGCCAACTTTCTTCTCCGAAGAAACGACGCAACAGATCACGTCGAACCGTTTCGCCTGTACAGAATTAAAAGTATTACAATATATAATATATTTACTAATTAGCACGAATGGGGGAGACGAGGAATGCATATAGGATATTGGTGGGAAAGCCAGAAGGAAAGAGACCACTGGGAAGACCAAGGCGTAGATGGGTGGACAATATTAAAATGGATCTTAGATAGATGGATGGGATGGGTTGGATTGATGTGGCTGAGGATAGGGACCAGTAGAGGGCTCTCGTGAACACGGTAATGAACCTTCGTGTTCCATAAAATGCTGGGAAATTCTTGAGTAGCTGCAGATTTGGCTTCTCCTCAAGAAGGGCTCAGTTCCATAAGTAAGTAAGCATACTTAGTAACGACGTTTATCCTTTAATGCCCATTGCTACACATTGCATGCTTTTTAACATTATAAACATTATCTGATTCAACCTTCAAAGATGATCTTAAAACTTCTTGAACAAAACTGAATTTATATGAGATTTGAGGCTTTTATCTAGGTGAATACTAACCCTGTGTAAATGGATGGACACATCCACAAGCGAACTATACCGACCGAGCGGCCGCCGCTTGTCGGCGAAGTTAATGTCATCTTTAGCGGATAAAAGGTGTCGCATGGTCAGCGCAGCGGAATCCCACGGCCCTTAATCTCCGTTTTCTAGACCGGAGGATACATCGTATCATATGTTAAATATTCGTATGCATATACAGAATGTTCCCTCAGAACACCCTGTATAGAAACGAAGCACAGTATTTTACTTTGACATTCTACTTACTGCTTGTCTTCTGTCGTCCACTGCAAGCAGACTGACGAAACAGGTGATTTGGAAAATGAAATCCAGAAGCAGGGCCACTGTGGCGTACAGCGCAAAGGTCCTGACAGCAGGCATGTCAGAGAGCGCACCTGAGAACCATAATTGAACCACTAGAACTTGCTTCATTTGTATTCACTTTGGTCGGTTCTAATTTTGTCATAAAATTTTTGTAGGATTTTCTTTATTGCCCCTTGTTACCACGGCATGGCGCGTCTTCAGGTTGCGGATGGAGGGCACGGCCTTCAGGCATCTGGGGTAAAGGTAAAGGCAAAGTTGTCCCTGTGCTTAACTAATTAAGCACTACGCCATGAAGGCGTATAAGGGAGTGGATGTATAGATCCACATTTTCTTGACCTCAGAACTAGTTGGAGGTGAGTGGTCAGCTTCACGAC